>NC_056586.1:7947635-8125135 GCF_018340385.1 Cyprinus carpio
AACTAAATTGTTCTGCGAGTCATTGTTATGATTGACAGTGATAACTCTAGCAATGGACGGAATGAACTATGACAAGCCGATGTCAAAAATAAACCTGTACATTAAGTGATTCAGACAAAATTCAGAGGAACAAAACTACAGCAGCAAGTCTGTATTGACAATGTATTTAGCAGCTTCTACAATTAAAGCTAAAACTTAAAAATATATAGTTTTTAAATTAAATCATAAAATTAAATTATTTAATTTTTATACCATTAATAATTAACTTATTTAATTTGTAGTTAACTAGTTAAGTATTTAAATAATTAACTCTTCTAGGCTGTCGGTGTCTGGGCTTAATTATTTATTTGTTTTGTAAATTACATGAGACTTTGTGACTTCCTGCACTTGCTATGTTTTATACTTCAGTACACTGAAAGTACTAAAATGTGTTACAATAGCCATTTTATAATAAATCCAAAAGCAAAACGTGGAAAAACTAGGGAGTTGAAATGGCAATTGTGATAATGAGTCATCCTCTGCTGCCATCTTCTGGTTATAGTGGTAATTTCATGACATTTTCATCTTAAAAGTCTTTGTTTTCCACCAGGAGAACAATCTTAAATAAACAAATAAATACGGATTACTTTTTAAAAATATTTTTACAAAATTTTTGAAGTCTTAGAAGAAAAAGTTTTTAAGATGTATAAAACTCACGGGATTGGAATGGCATTAAGGTAAGTAAAAGATTTTTATTTTTGGCTGAACTATCCCTTTAAGTCCAAGTGGCTGAAAAAAAAAAAAAAAAAAAAAAAAGGGGAGGTGGGGGTAAAATAGGATAACATACCCACAGTCACAAGCTGTTCTATGCCTGTAATGATTCGCGCACTCTCTTGGTCTCGACCCTTTTTCCCCCATTCACCCTCCTGAGATTTATACAGGATATCGATCATCTCCTCATCTGTCACTGGCACTCCTGCACTCTCCGACTCCGGCTGCTCAGCTGCAGAAACCCAAATGACCCAATAAATACACCACTTGCTTTATTAAAAACACAATGACAAATTACCTTTCTGTTAGAAATGGAGTAAACAAACAAACTCGGAATATGTAGTGCAAAGACCACTTATATGCAAATGTCATATCAACTGGGGGAAAAAAATAAAACACAGCAAGATTCATGCATTGTGTATCAGGTTTAAGACAATGCTTTAGTGGTCAGCAGTACCGTTTTCAGGAATAGCCTCCACATCCCATGGACTCAGCTTTTCTATCTCACCATTATCCCACCTGCAAAAACATGAAGTTAAAAACATAGCCCATGCCGAAAGAAATGGAGCAGACCATCCAATAATTCAGTTTAGGCTTACTTGACTTTGAAGCACTGAAAAAGGCTGTCGGGATATTCTGACTGATATGGTTCCTGACAAACTATGGTCCCAAACCACCAGGCGTCATCGATCACAGAGCGAAACCGATCATCTACAGAAATCAAAGCACAAAAACCAGGATAGATATGACTCAATGCTTTACTTCTGTAGAAGACTGAATGATTTTATTTTGATGCAGGGTACCAAAATAAACTCTCCTGAGTCTACTCTCAGGTTATGGCTGCAAACTTACTCGATCTCCATGCTCTGTTCCGTGCATCGTCGTAGCTTTGACGCAGCACAAGAAAATCAATTACATCTGGCATATCATGATATCTATACAAAAAAAACAAACAAAAAAAAACATTTGCTTAGAAATCTACAAGAAGCAGCATCATTGCCAATCTTAAATTTATTTAAATTTCAAGTCATATCTCGCTAACTTACTTTATTGAAAAGGATCGGTCTGTAATCTTGCCTGTTCCAGGGTCAATCTGGGTCAGTTTCAGACAGCACAGGGTTGGAGGGGACACTTCATACTTAATCCCTGTTATTTTAACAAACTCTTGGTCCTGGTAGAAACACATGATTTATGATTTAAGGCCAAACATGCTTAAAACATTAAAAGTTAAGTGAGTTGCATGTATTGTTTAAAAGAATGTTCAAAGTTAAATACAAAAAATACAAGTGTTTGGGAATTTAATCGTGAGAAACAGTTCTGGGAGGTCTTCTTGATGATAAAAGGTTTTTTTTATCTAATTATTTTGCAATACAACAAAATTTAACTAAAAGGATGGATCAAAACATAGCTACTGACATGTGACGTCTGCATGTATGCATACTGTTAAGATTAAATCAATGCTAAGTTTTACAAAGCAATTATGAAGGGATGCATCTGATAAGAACAAATCTGAGTGTCGGTAAAATCACAGGATTGTTTTGATCTTACTCTTAACTCCATCTTCTTCCATGGCTGTCTGTCGAGGTTAATGGGATACAGGTTAGTCCTACAAACTGCATCCACATATGCCTCATGACCCTGACGAAAATAGATGACCTGTGCACAGATAAAAATAAATTAATATGTAAATAACTACTTTTTACTAGATTTAGACATGGATAAGTAAATACAGATTAGATGAGTGAAAACTTATTCTGTACCTCGTCTCCCATTTGAGGGACGAAGGGGGACTTCCGGGGAATGACGTCAGTAATCCATGCTGAGGGACGGAACTCATTTGAGATCTCTCTGTTAATGGAAGGTCTCGGTTTTGGTGGCTAAGGACAAAAAAAAAAAAAAAAATAGGGTGTTAAAATTTCCATGAACAAAGATCAAAATTAAGTGCTAGCCAATAATAAAACTCTCTCTACATTACCAAGGCAATTTAAAAGGAGCATTTAAGAATTTGTAATAGTGACAGTAATGTCTGTGCTGTACACCTTTGGTGTTTTGCTTTTGGCTTTCTTGTGCTTTTGGGGGGAAGACATCTGCTCCTCTTCATCTATGGTTTGCTCCTCATCCGCTATGTCTTCATCCTCCTCATCCTCTTCCTCAGAGCTGCTGATCCTGCGTCTTGCACGTCGTCGAGAAGACGGTGAGGCAGGTGGTCTCAAACTTATTCCGGCATCTGCCATCCAGTCGGAATAATCACTGGAGGAGTGGCTTCAGGTATGAACAAAGACACATGTAAATCTTTCCTCATGAATTAGAGATGACAACATGAAAAAGAAATTTTATATCCATATATATGTAGTAAATTTTAATCAGATTTACTGTGCAGTATTTTTGAAAACAAATTGCAGTTCAACTTGGTGCAGCTAGCAGATGTTGCACACACAGCGGATATTACACACTTCCTTTTTAAAATTATTATGGTGGCTGAACAAGTACCTTGAGCTATCACTCCTCCATTCCTCTTCATCCTCAACAGACGAATCAACATCACTGCCCTCAATTTCACTGCCCTACACCATAAACACACATATAAGTATTAACAGGTATGATATGGCATAACAGTATTTTAAAAAGGAAATGAACAAACACTGAACCTCAGAAGATGCCGTTTCCTCCCCCTCCTCACATGAGAACTCGATGTACTCTTCAGCTAGACCGTCTCTATGCTCCTGATTCTTCTGCCGTTTGCGTGACTGTGTACGTTTGAGGCACAGCTCTTCATCATCAGAATCATCCTATGGGCATAACAGGATGTTTATACAGTGCTGGCATCAATACCCATAATGTAGTTCATAAGTCGGTAGAACCCTACCCTGAAGCTGGCGTGGGTCACTCTCCTTCTCTTGGTGTTGTAAAGGGTAACCTCCTCCTCACCCTTAGATATTCTGAATGACTCCTGCGCCCTAAATGAACAAGCCATCCAGTAAATAAATCTGTTCTCTAGATCCGGAGTGCAGGGGGTTTTTGACTCAAGGAACCTCATCTATACCACCTTAAGACCAACCGATAACGGTCATGATTGCTTTCTGATAACCAACTATTAAGCAAACTGAAAATGTAAGATTTTTTTATAAAAACATTACTGTCACAATACAACAAACATGTACACGTAGACATTAAGAAAGACATACAGCTTTTCCATTTAAATATTATCAGTAAAGTGACAAATGTATGAACATCTACACAAATATATCCATTAACACTTTAAGTAGCTCAGTGACAGTAGACATTTCTAATGTTACAAAAACTTTCCATTTCAGCTAAATTTTGTTCTTTTGAACTTTCTATTTAAAGAATCCAAAAAAAAAAAAATCTACATATCTGTTTTCAACATTGATAATAAATGTTTCTTAAGCAGCAACACTTTAAGTAGCTCAAGAACATTTAGCTACATGTAAAAACACATTAATTCAAATTTCATGACCATCATAACCATTTTAATGAATTTTAACTAACATTGAAGCTTAATGTCATAATGTTTGTTCTTGTTATTAATGAAAGCTACTATTGTTAGTACATCTGCACATAAACAACTTCATATTGTTTATTAAAGATGTCTAAGCTGTACTTAATTTATTCTAAACCTTGTATATAACGTTAGATCAGTGGTTCAAGATTTTTGATTCTAATTGTTTTCTTTTCTTTACAGCACATTACCATATTATCACAGTCCTGAATTAAATGACACAAATATATGTGTCGCCCATGTAAATACTGCTTAACGTCCTTCTCTCTGACATGCGGGTCAGAAACAAAGGCGTGAAGCCCGTTTTATTTATGGGGTAACCATATTATTTCAGCCTTTCTCTAAGCGCCACCTACTGTCGTGAAGTAAATTAACATTCTCATGTTGGGGTCGTTTACATCAGAGCGCATGCCTCTTTCACGCAGCATACAACGTGTTATTAAATTGAAAAGGTTAATGGAAAAAAAATCATTGAATTCTACATATCTACATTTGTATGGTATCTAGAACTACTGATAGTATTCTATGGCCGTGATAACAATACTGTTAAATGTTCATTACCACAATATATAATTTCCGAAGACCAGCATGTGCAATGTGTAAATACAGAAAAAAAAATATATAAAAGCATTAAATAATAACATTTACCTGTAGCCACTTGTTGTAAGCTCAGGCACCACCACCCTGCGTCTCCAGGCCTGAAGGTCCCTCTCTGTGGCCATCTGACTGCGTGGAGCATTCTGGTGCATCTGCCGGACTCCCTCTACCTGTCCACTGCGCCGTAAACCCACATTTGGTGGAGACTGAACCTCCATGCGCTCGTTCAGCGACACTGTGCAATCAAACAGAGCTATATTAGATGAAAAGTTGTGGAGCTTCAACTGCAAATGTCCAGAAATGGATGTCACTCTAAGACTACATGCTAAAGGAGTTCAATGTACAGGCACCTCTGCGGGGAGTTCCTGGCTCTGGCACACGAGCAGGAGCAGGAATGCCACCCTCTGCCTGAGCAGTAACCGGTCTTTCCTGGTGCTGCTGAAGCTGGCGGATGGCAAAATCCAAGGCGCTGTGACGAACCTCCACGCCCTCTGCAGACTGCTGACTGATCACCTGCTCCACGACCTCACCATCACCTGCACATTTTCATTGGTGCCAATTAGGAACACTGAGTATGATCTTACTAGGTTTTTTTTTTTTTTTTTTTCTCAGCGATGCACCAAATTTCTGGCAACTGAAAACATAAGGGTCTGCGATAATGACAATAAATTATATCTCAGTATTTTCTGAAATATTGTTGATAATAATTAGACGATATTTTGCTGAGCGTGTTATTGTGCAAGTACTTTGACAAGTTTACTTTTGATATTCTTCATATTCTGTGCGTTGATTAGTTTGCAGAAGAAACAAATTAACTTTACCAATCAGATAAAATGGATTTTTAATTTTATGGGCATTTTTACCTTTATAAATCGAATTTTTTTCTAATCTAATTAACCCTTTAGGCACCAGGGTTTTTTGGAAAAAATGCTGTATTTTGACAAAGATTTCAAAAGCTTGTGGCTTGAAAGGGCTTAAAGACAGAGATCTACTGTGAATTAGAAAAATGTTGGGCATGACCTAAAGTTTATGTGTATTTGTAAATATACTCATGTATTTGTATTTGCCATCTTGAATTTCATAATATTCAGGAAATTGATGTTTGAACTTATTTGCATGTGGGTTTTTTTTTGTGTGTGTCTATTTATCCTCATTCCAAGTGATCAGAAAAGTGGAAGCCAACAATAAAACAGGAGAAAGTACCAAATTATTACTATATTACTACACTATATAGTAGTAAAAATGCATGTGAACAGTAGCTAGATATTATATATTACAGTAGTAGATATTGAATGGATGTTTGAACTTATTTGCAGGGTTTTTTGTTTGTTTGTCTTTTTATTGTCATTCCAAATGATCAGGAAAAAAAACAGGAATCCAGGAAAAAGTAGTAAATTATTACTATATTACTGTGCCATAGTAAAATGCATGTGCCTATTTTTTTTATCAGTTGACAAGCTATCTGCCCAATCAGGTATCTAGGCGACACAGTTTATAGTTCTGAGAGTATGGTACCAACATATCACTACTAAGCAAACCACAAACACCACCTACTCACTGACTGCACCTGTACTGTCTGCTGGAGGCCCTTAGAGCGTGTGCGATCAGCAACAGCTCTCCTTTGGACACTACGACCACGTTCACCCCTGCCACCCCCATCCCCGTTGGGCAAAGGGTCGAAATGATCACTTGTTTGTGCTTCGTGAACACTCTCGCCTTGCACAGCGGCACCATTGTGCTGCAAAGATGTACCGGGAGTAGCGCGACTATTAGACGACCGTTCGTCATTTCCAAAAGGCAAATATTCCCCTTCAGAGCCAGAATCGGCAAATAACATTTGCAACACATCCTCACGGTACAACTTTTTATTAGCCATTTAGCGATTTGCTCTCACAAATCTCCCCATTTACTCACACGCTATGAACTGAACTGCTTCCGCATCAATGACACAATAGCTCACTTGCTCTGCTATTTCCTCTAACACTTTGAATAGGAACAGGACATAATGTTGGTCTAGAATCGAAGTACTACATGTCTGCCATCTATAGGTAGAGAATACAAATGAGATATTACACCATATTAGGAACTACGGTCTATTTTATTAAGCATGACGTGCTGTCGAAATTTTTTTGCACTTAAGGGTTAAATGTATGCATCATCATGTGTCAAATTCTTAAATTTAATCTATAAACCCCAATAGTAAAACACTGGGCTGTTACTAATCAAATGAATTCAGTAATCTACAAAATTTGTGTTTGTAATGCAGAGATGGCACAGAATCTGCATTTGAAGAGGCATTTAGATGCATTTACACAAACTGTTTAATGCAGGACATGAATGCAGTTAACCTGCAGTTACAAATGCATAAATAATGTTTTGATGCAATAATAATAATAATAATAATAATAATAAAGTAGGTGGCAACAAAACATTGAGTCATTCAATCAACCGATTCGTTCAAACAGCTGATTGATCAGTAATGTAACACCATCGTGTGTTGCTCAGAGACGCAAAAAAGTTCTGCTTTAGAACTATTTACGTTCTCGAAATACAGCAAAAACAAGACCTGTTGTGTCTAAAATTTAAGTCACTTAAAGGGGTCATATGATGCGATTTCAAGTTTTCCTTTCTCTTTGGAGTGTTACAAGCGGTTCGTGAATAGATAAGATCCCTAAAGTTGCAAAGACTAAAGTCTCAAAAATATATTCTTTCTAAAAGTTAAGACTTGTTCACGCCCTCTTAAAACGCCTTGTTTAAACACGCCCCCACGTCTACGTCACTGTGTGGGAAGATTTGCAAAACGGCACCAAAATGTTCATGCAAAGAAAGGCGGAGTAACTTTTATTCTCCCTGTTGCCACCTGTGCCATGTCATGGAGATGCTGTTTTTATTGTGAAATATTTTATTGCGACCAATCTCTCGAATGGACCACTGATACTATCTACAATCTCAATTAGGAGTGTCAATGGTCCATTTGAGAGATAGGTGGCGGTAATGCACTTATAAGTCTGCGATCCGCCATAAAGCAAGAAGAAGATGATGATGATGTCTCAAGCGCCCGCTGCTGTGAAGCATGTTCACAAGAGTTCTAACAGTTTGGACATTGTGTGAATCAGAGGTAAAAAACTATATAAATACTTTTCAGTTTCTTGCACAGACCGATCGTTTTGTCTTTACATGTCAATGTATCGTCACGAGCCGCAAAGTTTAATTTTTGATTTTTCTGTACATGTTTTTTTTACTCTCATAGATTTTGTTACCATTGCCATGCATTATACGGCTGAGAGACTGCAACGGCTGGAGTTAAAAAGCATAATTTGTGTTCTACAGAAGAAACAAAGTCACCTACATCTTGGATGCCCTGGGGGTAAGCAGATAAACATCAAATTTTCATTTTTGGGTGAACTATCCCTTTAAGCTAGGGATATGCCGGTATCAAATTTTCCTGTTGCGATTAATTGATAATGTTTTGTCACGGTATGCGGTATTATCACGGTATTGAAATTAAGTTTTAAAACAGTATAAACAGGTTAAATAACTTTTTTCTTATAACAAAAATAACTGAACATTTAAATACAATAAAGTAATACAAAAATATATTTAAAGTTAAAAAAAAATTTTACACCGATTAAAGTGCAAAAGAACTTTAAAGAATAGGTATCACTTTACAATAAGACCTCATTATTTAACCTTAGTTAATGCATTAACATTCACAATGAGCAATAGCTACAGAAGTTACTAATCTTTGTTAAAAAATACAAGTCTTAGCTCATGTTAGCTCATTAAATAACAAAGTTGCAACTTTTGATTTTAACAATGTGTTATTAAATATTGGAATACCTAAGATTAATGAATGTTCAGAAGAATTTTTCATTTGGCAGTTTGTAACTAATGAAGCCCTAATGTAAAGGGTGAATAAACAATAAAGAATCAAAACACTTTCAAACAATATCTATGTTTAAGTCCAGATTAAATTGAAAAAAAAAAATTATGGAAATATATAAATATTATTTTATATTATTTAAATGTTTAGAAAGTAGCAGCGTGTTTTATTTATGGGGTTTCCAGGGTAAGGGCTGCATTTCCTGCAGTTTAGCGCCATCTGCTGTCAGAGAGTGAATGTGCTTTCATTCAGCGCATCTCTCACGTGTTCCTCCATGTGCTTCTCGTGCGTGCCTGTTTACATCAGGGTTCACATGCGTCTTTAAAGCAGCATACAACGGTGTTGTGCATTTTGACCAGTTGATGGGAAAAGTATTCTTAAAGTGCATTTCAAATTCTGAATAATTTGTAATATATAATTATTCTCGGTATTTGGAAGTGCCCACGATAACAATATCGAAAAATAAATATGACCTCACAAAAATAAAAACAACCTCACACAACGCCAACCAAACTTTAACGCCCACTGCACATGTTGAAAAATAAATATGACCTCACGCTACGTCAATCACGTTTACACACTGCCTCCGAAACTTTTATCTGTCATAAAAAAAAATTCGGATCGGGTTCGATTTTCTGCGTTTTCGCATCCGTAGCATGCATTATGATAGGAAAGGATGTTGAATAAGAAAAAAAACACAATTTTGGATTCAGTGTGCCAGGAGCTTTAGTCCAAGTGTCAAATGTACTTTTTAGTTTTTATCATATTTAGTCACCCATTTCCTGTTTTTGTTTAGTCAAGTTTTACTGGACTAATGTCTAATAACTTATAAATCTAAAATCTATATAAAATAAAAAATCAAATTCTCCACACTCTATTAAAATTAAATTTAAACTGATAAAAAATAAATAAATTTTTGCTCAATTATAATCAAAAAGATGTCATTTGAAAAATCTATTTTTATATTTCAGGAATTGAACTTCACCAATAAGCATGAATTAATAGAATGTGGACTCAAACACGGTTTATTTTACCTCATCTAGTGTACTGATTTATTATAGGCTATGCAATATTTAAATTAATATCAGAGACTTCGATATGCACTCTCTCTGTTTACAATATGAAAACTGGTAAAAACAAACAAAATATTTTAACAGTAAAATTCCTAATAGTAATTTCAAAAATTCCAAATTGCAATAATGTTTCCCTCTTAAAACAACAGCTGTCGAATAAGTGCATTTTTTCAGGCTTGTGAAGTAGAGGTGTGTACAGCAGTCCACAATATTTTGTCTCATTTTTCTTGATGAAAATTAAAAAATCGTCGTCTCTTCCTCAATGAAAAATGAGCAAATACAAAACATCGCAAGATCTCAAAAAATAAACAGTGAGCGTTTAACCATTGCAGCCAAACTTCAAAAAAAAAAATCAAAATTTAACATTTTAACAACTTCATACACCAGTAAATGTATTCTTTTAACAGGGAAGCTCGGATTTGCAGATTTGAACTCTTGATATCTGGCAACCGCATAAATGAAAGCTTGTGTAGTAGAGGCGTGTACAGCATTCCAGGGACTAGTTATGACAAAATGCAATTACAACATAATTTAAATTAATGAAATTAACACTACACTGAACTAGGGACTCTAGGGATTTTTTTAACAAAAATTTAATGACAACAGTAGGGAACTTACTTGTAGCCACATAGCCCAGTTGAGGGACTAGATGCTCATCTGCAATGTTTTCTCTTCCTGGGACCAGTCTTTGGAATCTGGGAGGATGAGGGTTACCATCCACATCCACCAGGAAGGGAGGAGGCATCAGGTGTGGGGCCTGCTGGGTCTGCTCATCCAGAACAAACCCATTTGAGTCCCGGATCAGCGGTCGATAGTCAGTGTGGAAAAACACCTGGTCTGGAAGCTGTGGATTTATTTGGAGAAATAAATGAATTGAACTTGTGAGTTGTCGTCTTGGTGCAATGCAGAAATATGAAAAGACATCAAATCATCAACTTCAGATTTCTCAATTACAAATTTTACATACCTTCTCATAAGGCTTAGAGCTACCAAAGCCAAAAATAACCAGATGTCCATGAGAGTCTGTCATTGCAAAGCGATGCCCATCACTGGTGAACTTACAGTCAAACACAGCACCGTGTCCTTGACCTTCGATCTTTATCACAAAAACAGTTGAAATCACAAGATAAGTTTTGGCATGTCTAATGATTGATACAGTGGATAAAGTAGTGGATGTTCAAGTTCTGTAAACAGAACTGAAAGATGATTGGGATACCCTACCATATTAAAGTAATGCATGGTTTTGGTGCCTCTGATGAGGTCCCATATGAAGACATTCCCATCATGGCCTGCAGACAGCATGATGCGAGGGTCATAGGGATGCGGCTCCAAAACAAACACCTCGGCCTCATGACCCTGTGAGGTGAAGAGACATGCATTAATCTCTATATAACATACAATTCTTTATGTTTTAACCTGTTTGTTGCTAATGTTAAAAAACTTTAAATAAAATATTAAAGACGACTTAATTTTCAGGATTTCGTTACACAGGTTTTGTTTGGTTTGGTCAGGTGAAATATTCTGAACTTCACAAAGGTTCATTATTGTGTGAAATATTCTTTGAACTACATCTGAGAATCTGAGCGGTGGAAACTGTCTTACTTTAAGGATATGTAGCAACTGTCCAGTATAGGAATTCCACACTTTGAGCAGATGATTGTTGACAGCAGTGATGACAGTGTTGTCATGGCGATCCCAGGACACCATAGTGACTTTGGGTTTGAAGAAATTTTCAGCCTCTGTCAAAGGTGCAGACCTATGGTAAACAAAGGAGGAGCAACTTCATTAGGATATCACAGTCACAGTCAAAGCATCTGCTTGAGTTTTCCAGAGGCTTTTCATACCCTGGAAGAGTGGCAGACATGTCCAATAAAATACTCTTCCACTGATTTCTCTGATGCAGTTGCCAGATACGAGCAGTGCCGTCTCGACTGCCACTCACAAATCTAAAGAAGAAACATTAAAAGAATGATTTTGGGAAATATATACATACACACACACACAAAGAACAAGAAGAAAACTGATAGTGATGCACCAAACTGAATTCATCCAAAACAAAATTCAAGTTTTTCATTTTGCTGAAAACTGAAAATAAAGTTTATTTAATAATTAATACATTTATATGAATTTTTAATGATTTTTATATGAATTGATTGAACAAACTGAAAACAGCATGGACTAAAAGATCTTGTGATGAAAAATAATCACAAGCTTTTAACATCTTTAAATTCTGCAGCTGAAACACTGATTGAACAAACTGAAAACAGCATGGACTAAAAGATCTTGTGATGAAAAATAAGAAATAAGAAGCGTCCACACAGCTGGCATGTTTACCTTTTGTAGCCAATCTTTGTGTGTGCATGAAATAGACAATGACACAGTCGAAACGTGCCATCGGAGAAGCCCTAATTCAGTTTCACTGTTTTGGTTATTGATTCCAGCCCTCCAAAACTATTTTTGCCCGAAAAACAAATATTTATTTCCAGCTAAATATTTTCGGATGCCAAAGTCTTGGTGCATCACTAAAAAAAAAAAAAATTGGTTTGTGGTAAACCAGCAATATTACCTCTCTCCTGAATGACAGAACTGGATGCTGTCCACCTTGTCCTACAAATAAAACCAAACATTTTAAATCATGGCACACCATGTGAGATATTCTCTCAAAATCTGTTGATTATTTAACTATTCCTAAAAGCTGAGTGCTCTTACTGTGTGAGAGTCAAGCTCTGCTAGTTTTTCTGGACTGCCAAAACCCAGGAAGTATATCCTGATGACATCATCTGTGCTTCCTGTTGCAAGGAACATCCCACCTGTATAAAGAGAAAGAAATGTGCACCTTACATAAACATACACATGCCAAAAGAGGGAAAAACCCTTCAGCTGTAGTTCAAACATTCAGTCCATCTCACCAGGGCTGAAGGAAGAGCAGACAGTCTGAACACCAGGCCTCGGCTTCTCTGTGAATTTATGTGGACGATCACTGATGAGCAAAAAGAGAAAGAAAGAATGAACCTCAATCTCTGACACACTAGACCCATTCCTCATCTTTTCATTCTAACGTGTTGTAGAGCCCTCACCTGAAACCATTATTATTCACATCCCACTGCCAGAAACACACCGTTGCATCAGTTCCTGTGGACACCATGTACCTTTTGGAGCCCTTAACAAATGGAGAGAACTACAAAGAGAAAGAGGAAGTAGAAAGACTTGTTAGAACAACATGCCTGTATAAGCAGCATAGAAACACATGAAAAGCTGTTGTATAATTGTTCTGTTGTGACCTCACATGATCAAGGTGAGTGGGAAAATGAACAGTTATTTTTGGACAGTACCAACACTTGTGATGTCAAGGGGTCAGAACAACGAAAAGATGAAGTAAAAAAGCAAGCAAGTAGCTCTCAGCAAAGAGATAAATGGTCCATGTTTTGCCCCCAACAAATCCATCAGCCAAAAAAAAAAAAAAAAAACCCTTAAGCTTTCCACCGTCATACTGTTCAGTAACTGGAGATGGAACAACACAAAGCAGCCCACTTCATTTTGACATTTGGATAGACCCAAAAACTTTAGCAGATGAGTTAGATTAAATTACCTTGTTACATTAAATTTCGTAATGACACAGTGTAGCAATTTATTGCACTTCTACATATTGGGAATTAGGGCTGCACAATTAATCGAAATTAATTTTTTAGGATTAGGCAGAAGCTGCGATTTTCTTTCGTGTATCTTTCAGTGAAGCACAGTTCTGTGATCAGTAGTAAATCTCTATCCAAAGGCCAGAGGGCGCTCTCGCACTGAAAATCCAAATATGCCCCCAAGAAATCCAGAAATCACTGCAGCTGAATAAACAGAATATTTAACTGCTTTCATTGATTCAACTTGACTAATAAACACACGACTATGGCAACATATGCTTTATCTGAGTTATGATCATCATAATAAAAGTACATCTATAATGAAATGCTAATCGACATAGCCATTTTTACTCCTTAAATTACAATGAAATATTGTGAGCCTTAATTATTCTGTTAGAAGCCACATCATCTCACAGAAGGATTTATTTCATACACTCGACTGGCTTTACGAAGCGAGTTTGGAGTAAAAACATGTTATTAAATGTGGTATTTTCACGTGCTCTCAGATGGAGCGGCATTTACTACACAGAACAGTAGTTCACTGAGAAGACATGCAAACAGCTGTTATTATCGCAAACGATTACGTCGATTTCATAATCCTATGATTATAACGCCTGCGATTATAAAAGCAATTTTGCATAGCTTGTCAGAGAATTACGGCTCTGTGTAGTAAATGCTGCCCCACCTGAAAGCAGATGATGGAGATTTACTACTAATCACAGAACCGGCTTTACGGACAAAATGTGCATGACAATCGTGATTAATCACGTTCGATTAATCATGGAGCCTATTGGGAATGATAAAAAAGATTTTTTAACATGGGCACATGTTAAAAACTATTGTATGACTCAATTTTTATTTACTTTTTTTTTTCGTTTTAGTTAAATTATGGCCACAAATTAGTATAGAACAAACATGGGAATAAATTAGATCACCATGGCCACAACTTAACTAAATTAAAATGGCATGACAAACTAGCACATCGTGGTCAAGCTTTAACTAAAACAAGGGAACAAATGAATATGCATATATGAATTAAGTTGTTGGAGCAAATTCTTAATTTGTGGACACAATATCCAACTGCTTGTCATGCACGGCGCTCCATAAATTATGGTTGCACAATTTGTTAAATTTTATTAAAAACAACAACAACAACAACAGATTGTGATTTGAACTTGATGCTTGTGACATCTCACAGTCAGTGTCAAGATAATTGGAGCCAAATATACTTAAAAGATTAGTTCTAGTGGTCGACCGATATATCGCCAAGGCCGATATATGGGCCGATATTTGGTATTTTTCACTTATCGGCCGATAAGTTTTTTTGTGGCGGAACTTTTATTTTGACAGCGTTAAAACCGCAGCGCCTGAATGCACAGTGCTCACATTCTCCATCTTGTTCACTGTCGTTGTTAACAGTTCTGTCTTATACGGATAGACATCTGTCTAATAATCAGATAGAATGGTTAAACATAGGAATTAAAATGTATACAAAAAAAGTATAATAACGATTGCTTTTATATTGTTAGGAATAGAAAGGCAAACATTATAATACTTTCTCGTTTGCCGTCAGCATTCAGCAAATAGTCATTTAAACAAATCTTTGAATAACTACTGAACATCTACTTTCAAAAACCTTGCAAACTTAGTCAAATCCAGTTGTGACATCTTGTGAAGTGTACATTTGTGTCCTGCACGATCGCGTGTTCTCTGTGTGACGGTCGGTCCATGTGAATTGAATGCTGACAGGAGGAGAGTTATTTTACACATTTATTTTTTTACCCATTTCAAATGACTTCAAATTCCTTAAATACAATCAATAAAAATTATTCATTGAATTTACTAATTTTTTAAGGTAAGTAGCTGCAATCGATTTATTTTAGCTACATTTAAATAAATTTAGTTGACTAACTTGCAAATTTTTTTTATTATTAAATGTAGCTAAAATAAATTGGTTGCAACCACTTACCTTTAAAAAAAAAAAAAATTGTATCTTTTTTTTCAGTGACATTAAAATTATATCGGCTTTGTATCGGCCATCAGCCACCCTGCTCTCTATCAAGAGGAACACTGACACTCCTAATTGAGATTGTAGATAGTGTCAATGGGCCATTTGAGAGATAGGTGGCGGTAATGCACTTATAAGTCTGCGATCCGCCGTAAAGCAAGAAGACGACGCCTCACGCGCCTGCTGCTGAGAACGCACTCAGGAGAGTTCTAACAGTTTGGACATTGTGTGAATCAGAGATTAAAAAAACGATATAAATACTGTTCAGTTTCTTGCACAGACAGATTGTTTTGTGTCTTTACACATCAATGTATCGTCACGAGCCGCTGGGTTTAATTTGGTTTAGTTTGTGTATGTTTTTAGTTTTATTGTATGTTTTAGCCATGATTCCCATCCACTTACATTATAAGCCTGACAGACTGCAACGGTTTGTGTTAAAAATCTTCTAAAAATGTTCTACTGAAGAAACAGTCACCTACATCTTGGATGCCCTGGGGGTAAGCAGATAAACAATTTTCATTTTTGGGTGAACTATCCCTTTAAGGATTTCCTGATGCATGTGGAGAAGAAACAGACATTACATGGGTTTATAGTAGGGATGGGTCACGATTTTCGAATATTCGATTAGTCGATTTAAAGACCGATTATCGATTAGGCTGTGCGATTATTTTCTAAGGATGTGAACCATGCCCGAGCGTCTGACCCCCAAAGCCCGGTTCGGTTGACTAATGTGATCGCTCCGTGCCGCACTCGGACGCGGTTGGTTGGAAGAGGTGGGCCAGAGCACGGTTCGGTTTAATTAGGGTGCAGTACACATGCAGTGTGAGCGGTAATGCGCTGGAGCAGGGAACTACTGATACGTGCAGCATGATTACATGAACATTTGTGAGCGGCAAACGCAATAGATCTATAAAGCAATATGTTGGAGAGGGTCTTCTGTGTCACCGCATCCCAAACGACTCAAAATAATGAACCACAAAGTTAACAAAACGATGCGCTCCACTGTGCTGAGCGAGAAACTTCCTGTTTCCCACCTATTAAGTCGTGATTATGAGTTAGCTGCATTAAAATGATGTTATTTGTTGAAAGAATAAAATGTAATATTCAATTGGTTGATAACCATAAACATTTACCGCCCATATATACAAAAAAAATTGACTGTTATGTTGATTTTTCTGAAGTAAATAACGTTATGTGACTATTCACAAGCTTTTAATTACGTATAAATGCTTGGAAATAATATGTAACGTTTTAAATGCAATAAGCTTTGGGCTTTGTTACTTTTTATTATAACAAAAAGCCTCAGCCTTCTGTCAATTTTAAGATAAAATACAAACAATAAATGTTTTTTACGCGCTTTAATTTGTAGTGAGATATTCGCCTCCTTTCAAGCGGCATGTGAAACAATTATATTTTCCTAGTATAAAGGTGTTATATATTCACTTTTACTTCACTCAATGTAACATGATTTTATTACCGTAATTTTGACTATTCCTAAAATATTATGATGCTAATCTTATTTATTTGAGAAGGATAAACTGATCAAAAATGCTCAACTCACTGTCTTGCACTGGGCGCTTTGTAGGCCATTTAATTGAATTTTACAAACATCAAATGTTCCAATCATATTTCTGAATTAAATTAATAAAGAATCGAAACGAAATATGACCACTTTGCCATTAAAAACTAAAATTAAACTATTATAATGGCTGCAACAGCAGCTGTGTAATGAGGACAGCGACACAGGCTCGGGTCGGACTCGGGCAGACTCAATGCTTAATAAACCTAATATAAACTTAATAAATAATCTATTTTTTTTTTAAAATATCTTTAAACTTTATGAAAAATTCAAAAAAAGTAAATTCCCATTTTTAAAATAGAAATATCCTAGGCTCCTACATACTTTATATCAATATGTTTCAGCAATCATGTTATGTTAATAAGTGCCATCATTCGGTTATGTTATATTAATATGTTTCAGCAATCATACAACCATCAATTGGCTTGGGTTAGGATAGACTATTCTCTAATGAATTAAACAGTTTGTTATCATACAGAATGAAAGCCTGAATAGTCTCTCCCTCTCTCTCTTTTTATGGGTGTTTGTTTGTGCATGCGTGAGTGCGTGCGTGGGAGGGGTGCGATTTTCGACTACTAATCGAATAATACCCAGATAAAAAATAATATTACTCATTATTAAAATGCACATCCCTAAAAACAAACAAATAAAAAACAACCTATACTTCTCTCAAAAGAATTTCGAAGTAGACTTATAATCAATTTTTTTCTGCAGTATTCATGAGGTATTTTGTTTTGATTTAGAAATCACATTTTAATTTGAATATTGCAAAAAGACACACTCTGATGTGCCAAGCCACCAGAACCGAACCGAACCGAATCAAAAACCGTGGTTAAAAAAAAATGGAGGTATATATTGAACATTGGGCTGACTGTATTGTTGCATTCCTACCAAGAATACCAACTACTTTGCTGTTATTAGTACTGTAACAATTAGTGTTAAATTATTGTAGTTGGATTAAGTGGCTTAGGTTTTATTGTGACTTTGTTACTGCCGCCCAAGTAATGGAGAAACATTTCTGCTTTTATTATTATAAACATCACACTCTTATAATATATTTATTATAATACAAAAATAATTTATTTTTATTAACCAATATCTATTAAATAGAAAAAAATAAACCCACAACTAAACTTCAAAATGATTTTTATTAATGAGTGTGCGAGAACTGTTTACTCCCGCTGCAGAGACGCGGCGGATATTTCACAGATAAAGAGAGGGCTTGACAGCGCGGGTGCTTGAGTAGCAAATAAAAATAGATGTGCGCGAACTGTAAAATGTATTTAAAGAGCACGTGTGCGAATAAAGCAAAATCCCTCCGGATGAGTTTTCGTAAATTTACTGTCATGAAAAGTCTTCAGTACATGAAATGGTAAAACAAACGTCTTAATGATCATTTTAAGTCGTCTTATATTTTGGGGATGGAAAAACAAATCACGATACAGGCTTTCGATTATTAAACTTCAAAATGATTTCATTAATGATTTCATGCGCTTCAGACTGCTTCAAAGTGATTCTCATCAATGAATAGTGCACATTTATGCCAAGGGATTGCTTATGAACTCGAGTAGATGAATTTTGACAATGTCTACTTTAGGACATTTATATAATATGTTTTAGATGGTTGTAAGAATGCATATTTTCTCTCTCATCCCAAGGATCAGCCCGCAATAGTATAGACATTTCAAAATAAGATTCCCGGTGTATTTCAGGCTTGTTTATGATTAAAAAAAGTCACACTTTTTTTTTTCCTGGCCATTATTGGTATTTTGGTTACACAATTAATTGTATTTAATTTAATTTCCATTTCATTCATAGTAAACTTGTAGTTTCTGGCTGAGATGCTTCCCCACAGGAAGAAAAGACTAAGAACATTATTTGGCATATATTATTCAATATATAACAATATATATAACTAGGATCAGTAAAATCTGTGTCCCATTCACTGAGAGAGACACTATATGACAACGTAAGGAGAACTCTACAATTTAAATGCTGTGATTTAGCATAATTTAGAATGCATATAATAATGCATAATATTAGTATTTAATTAAATGTAATAGTAGCTTATGTAACTAAAATGAATTTCAATAAATTAAAATATTGTTAAAAATTGCACATTATATGTTATTTGTCACATGTAGTAAACCATAAATATTCCACACCCAACAACAACAACAACCACACTTCAAACACCACAAAAAAAACACCAAACATAAACAAAGCACTGCACACACACACACAAACACACACAAAAAAATAAATAATTTTTTCCCACAACTTGTTTTAAAATTTTATAAATAACTTCATTGTTATAATAAAATAAATAAATAAATAAAACCTTCCAATACCCAACCCGACACATGACATGCCGTTAATATTGGGGTCTCAAGTAAAGAATTTGTTCCCACAACTTGTGGTCACATTTTATTAATTATTTCCCTGGGAGTCAAACTAATGTCCTAAGCATTACCATCTACCAGATGAGATACAGAAAGCTTAATAATCACTGCAAACTTCCAAAACACTACAGATCCAGAAGAGCAGCATGAAGTGCACCACGCTGAAAAGCATCTTTAAAGCATATATTATATACACAAAAAAAAAAAAAAAAAAAAAAAAAATTGTTGTATTTCATGCATTGAGCCTTCAGATATATTGCAACAGCAAAAAGCAACATCTAAAGGAAACAAACAACAATCAAGATCCTGCATCATGAACACAATTCAATGCAGCACAGATGCATTTTAACAAAGACAAAGTTTAATTCTGATGTGGCATTTATGGTCTTTACACAGAATGAAAGTTGTGAAGTCCAAGTGGAGATAAATTTATTTATATTTTTTAATGCTGAAAACAGTTTTTGCTGCTTGATATTTTTCCCAGTAAAAATATATTGCAACTTTACGTATTTCTCAACAAATCTATATGTCAAAAAACATTTTAACACTGATAATAAGAAAGATATCTTGAGCAGCAGATCAGCATATTAGAATACTTTCTGAAGGATCATGTGGCGTTGATTAGACATAATGCAGGTAAATTCACTTCCCAAGCTCCTACACAGATTTAGCGTTAATAAAAACAAAGCACGAAAAGGACGCTAAAGTCATAGAGCACTCTCACCTGTAAAGAGGTAATAGATCCACTGTGGCCCTGCAGAACTGCCACTGGGGCACACGTACGAAGGCACCAGACTCTAATGGTTTTGTCGCAGCTCCCGGCCGCTATAAGAGTATTCTCAAAGTTAACGGCAAGGTCGGATATCTCAGCATAATGTCCTCTGAGAGTGGAGTGAAGCCTTCCGTCAAAAGAGGACCAGATCTTCACCAAGGCATCGTCGGAACCCTGAGGGCCAGGAAATGAACAGGGCCAAGTGTCAGACAGCAAAGACCAAGAGATGAGCCTGAGGGTACTCCAAAAGAACTTTGATGCTCACCGTAAAAATCCTGGATCCTGTTCGATCAAAGGCGATACAGTACACGGCAGAGAGATGCCCCAGGATCCTCCTGTGCATCTTCATGTGCTGATAATTGCTGACAGGGTTGATAGAGCTGAAGCGCTGAGCTCCTGTGAGCTCTCTGCCTCGGCACATCTCCACTACAATGACAGAGAGGAAATCCACTCAGAGCGCTCAACATTACATTTCTCTGAGAGTCAAATACATTCAAAAGGGATCAGGGATGGCTAGGAGCTAAAGTGAGAGTAAACAGTCCATGGGCCAATGCTACATTTACGCCATTAATTCAGTTCTGTGTTCAGTTTGTGTACTGTTCAGTGCTGTGTCACGTTTAATCATCTTCCATTAACATTCATGGGGTGTGACACGGGGCACACACAATTTCCCATGCTAATGTTTCCTTCCCACTTCCCTCTGATCCTCAAATATTAATCCGCAATTTTAACTAGTGATTTTCTTGCTTATTAGGCATGAAAATTAATTAGTAAAATAAAAACAATTCAAAAAGCAGGCCTTTCATTCAAACAGAAAAAATAATGACAAAACATCTGTAGTTATTTCAAAAATCAAATCAATCAAACATGTTTCATTACAAAAAACAATTAAATTAAAACAAATATATCGACATAACTGAAGGTACTTACCAATACTGTTATCACTGCAGTTTAAAGGCCTCTCTGGCGGTCTGCCTCTATGAAGGGCCGCGAACGTGGAGGCTTTCCATCTGCTATTGCAGCAGTCTAGAGAAGTCGAGAGAAGGCAGACAGTGATGACATTTAGACTTGGAAAACTTACAAACACACCAAGGTAAAAGGGGTTGAAAGCTCACCTTTCGTCGTTCGCAGTAAAGAGTGCTTCCCGGCCCCGAGTAGAGAGTGGACTCCTGGCACACCTGACGGAACCTCGCGGTCCAGAATTGGACCGATCTGCTTGCATATCTGCAACAGGTGGTCTGGTGCAACATGTCTGTTGGCAGCAACCTAACAAAGAATAAGGGATCCTTTCATTTCTTTATGTCATGCATTACCAAAAATTTTAATAATAAGAATAAATGTATAAGCAATACCTTACTGCTATTAAGGTATAATGTTTTTACTGCACACTACAGTAATACCATTTTGCTGTTGTTTTTTTCCCCCCAAGTGGATGTCTCAGACGTCTAGCTTTCCCTAAATGCAGGCTTTAAGTTGTTGTATTGTTTAATCTGGAACATTTAAGCACTTAAAACACCCAAAAGACAACTGACCATGGAGGAAAACAAAAATAAAAGCCTGTCTCATGTGGCAGAGTGCAATGAGTTTATGTAAATTGGGTCCTTTTATCAGCCAATCAGAGCGCTGGTGACATGCAAACTAAAAAGCCGACGGCGAGTCCCGAAGTCTGATTGGACGGTTTAACATCCTGACGTAGCCGCAACCCGACGAGGCCCCACCCTAACTGCAATACAGCACTAAATAATAGGGAAGCAGTCAAAACACAGAAGAACCCCCAAAGACCTGCTCCTAAAAATAACGCTATACAATGTAAACTAAGCAGTTAAATATGATACGCCTATATCACAAATGGAAGGGGAAAAAAATGCCTATAATTTAAAGCCGATCTCAAATCAGAACACGTGTGAGAATTAAACATGCTCCAGAAACAAAATCAAAACACTTACCAAATCTTCATAAGATCGCGGGTGCTCATTTCCTTCCCAATCCAATCGACGTGGAAGGAGCTATCAAAAAATAAATAAATAAAAAATAAGCCGGGTTAATAAGGTCGAAAGGAATTCGATGCAAGCCAAGTTATCTTAATAAAAACAACAGCGGAAAAGGTAAACAAGTTCAAGGCAAGCGATAATAAAAAGTAGTATACTGCCAAATCCATGTTTCAATCCGAGAGGAAGCGTACACACCACGGAATGAAGAATAAATAATGAAGTAATCGAGAAACACACCTGGTTTTCCTCCAGCTCACACACAAGAGCCTGCAACAGATGAGAAAGAGCTCTGTTCAGTGCTCTCATCCAGATGAGCATCATTTTAAACACAATACTCGTATTAAAGTCTCGAGGACTGAAGTCAACTCACCTCGGCCGCTTTCCGACACGGCCCCGTGCTCAAATAGCGCGATATCAAGTAATATAACTCTGCGAAAGGACACCGCGAGACCGTTTATTATTTGATTAAAGATGAAGAAACTAGAAAAGTACCTCTTGATAATATTCCTAAATGTCACTTTTTGAGCCTTACCCGATTCAAGGGGTGAAATACTCCCATTTCTGGCTGTAGTATCGGCCATAGCTCAAAGAATACGGTGTTTGGAGACGAACTTTATGTGTAGTTGGTAAATTATATAATTATTTAATGTCGACTGCTCGCTTCGTACCCCTCCACGATTGCTCCCGCTTTCTGTTCGGCCAGTTTTCGGTCGCCATTGGAAGTATGAGGCCTGAGCTCATAGCTACTTCCGCTAGAACCCCGGAAACAGGGGGAGGGGGTAGAACTCCTCGTCTTCTTCAGCAAAACAGAAGCCACGCGGATATTTAAAAGTCTGGAAATTCAGCGTGCGATCTGTGCAAGTCGTCGATGTAAATCGAAACGTTTCTTGCCGTTTCGTCCCAAGCGAAACAATCTTCGAATAACAATGAAAACTCGCGTTCCTGTTCGAACGGCTGGCTCATGACGTCACGTCGCATGGCGACAGTAGAACCGTTCTTCTTTTGTCTATAAAACAGTCTGCGAGAACGCGACGGTTTGAATATTTAAATATATGCACACAACTAATATTAGCCACCGCTACTTATTATCACATGCGTGTGGGATTACGTTATGAATATTATGCAAAAGGTGCTAAATTAACTGGATTTACACAAATATGTCCACTGACAGAGAAAGCGCAAATACTGTGGGAACAAAATCACTAAATTTACTTGTAAATTAAAGTCTTGTTGTTTTTCTCTTTTTCTCCCCTTTAAATACTAAAGCAGTTACAGTGGCCCCAAAAAGTATCAAAACACTTAAAATGTATACCTTATTAATAATAAGTGCTTTTTAAGAGTTAGCACCAGCAAGCATACATTTCTTGCAAAACATGTTACAAAATAAGGTAGTTCCAAATTCTAAAACATACAGTTCATTCTAATTATAACTATATTATCACACAGCTTTTTGTAGAAAGTTGAGTATAAAAGTATGTCCAGCTTTATCTGCATACATACAGTATATGTAAAACAAAATATATTGTATAGAAAATCTCAACTGCAATAAAATAAAAGCTTCCAAAAATGCAGACCCTGAAACCACATTAAAATGCATGAATGTTTTATCTCCTTATAAAAAAATAAATAATAAAAAAACATTATTAGAGAAACTATGATATGGTTCACAAACAATACAAACTGATTCCACATACTTGTGTATTTAAAATATAAATTATATATACAATAACCCCAAACCACTTAACACAAATCCATACCCAACAAAAATAATAAATCAGCATATTAATATATATATATACCCCAAACTTTTGAACAGTAGTGTATATCCAACATTGATAATAAATCAGCATATTAGAATTTCTGAAGGATCATGTGACACTGAAGACTGAAGTAATAACTGCTGAAAATTCAGCTGTGCATTACATACATTACATTATATTTTTAAGTATATTAATATAGAAAACCATTATTTTATTTCACATTACTGTTTTCAGAATTTTTGATCAAATAAATGCAGCCTTGCTTCTTTAAAAATCTGACTGTTCCCAAACTTTTTAACAGCAGTGTATGTAAACTTTCTGACCAATGTTACACCAAAACTTGATGAATATGGGAAGATATTACAATATCAATACTGACATTGTCAAGCAAATTGATTTTATTTAATGTTTTTCACATATTGACATTGTCAATGAACCATTAATTTTCTAGCTATCGCTTCCACATGGAATTTTTATGTTTTATATCTTATCTAGTGTTCTTTTTAATCACAGAAAGGAAAACAGAAGGGCAAAATATAAAGGTGAAATTACAACCATTTTATTTGTATGCCATTCCAATCATTACAGATACAGCTACATAAAAAAAGTTAATAATAATAAAAAAAAAGAAACTGTACACGTGTACTTTTAACCTAAAACCTTGAGTGATACAGCTACTTCTGGCATGTTCACATGAATGAAATTACAGTAATTATTCGCATAACCTGCATGTTTAACACTGTAACACAGCTGTTATTAGCTTTGCTAACACACACACACAATTCCATTTTTCATCCTTTTAAAGTACCATCACAAACTGCATATAGAAATTATGAAAACCTTTTCACAGCAGCTATACAACATTATTGCAATGCTTTCACCACACAAAGACAAAAGTCAATGTAAATCTCACATCCGATGAGTGTTCTGGTACTAGTGAGCAGGATCGTTAATCAAAGCTGTTGATTCATAAAAGTTTGAATAAAGAGGTTTTAATTCATAGAATACAGCCTTACAATCAATCCCAACCCCCAGAAACAATAAAACAAAGCTTTTCTTACAGAACCCCCTTCCCATAAAATACAGGCTACATACAGTGTCCCTCATAGTGCCCACGGAATGTTAGTGTCTCAGGCAAACTCTCCCAGCTTCAATTGAAAGACTTAAGAAATTTCATTTTTTTAATCTTTAAAAATGGCACGATCACATTATCCATCTCAACCTGTTACATACCCCTCCCTTTTTGTAAAAACGAAAGAGTTATAAAAAAAAAAAAACAACAATAATAATAATAATAATAAGAGGAAGTTGTTTCATGACTGCAATTCTCCTTCAGGAAAAACTGGGGGTGGGAAAAGATGGAATCCCTCTTCTAAGGTTTTTTCTTGAACGTTGTCTATAAAATGAGCTTCTAATATTGAACTACTAAAAAACCTGCTTTTTAGAAAATAGTCAATAAAAATATTCCTCTGTATTGTACAAGAAAAGAGGTATGGGAGCTCTGCTGAAATGTTATTAATGTTATTTAGCAGCTCCATCTTTCTGGTCGGCCTCTTCCTCCTCGCCTCCTGCTTCATCATTGTCCACCTATAACAAAGCAAAACCAATAAATACATTAAATCAATAAATGTTTTCAACAGACATAGCCACGGATGCATCCCTAACTGACATTTATTTCCCATCACTCTGAACTACTGATAGATAAAGGGCCAAATACGTAAGCAATACCATATAGGACCATGTTAGATTATTCTAACTTAATTATAAGATGACTTAGTACCTCATCTTTGGTCTCTCCGTTCTCCGCGGGAGTTTTCTCCTCAGTCTCTGGCTTTGCATCCACTTTCTTCTCCTCTGGTTTGGCCTTTTCTACCTCCTTGGCCTTCTTGCCCTTTGCAGGTGCCTTCTGTAACGTTTCAGAAAAACACACGGTTAAGCCACTTCCGGTAACATTTATAAATAGCAATAAATCTTATTTCGATAACTGATTTACCTTCACTTTTGGCTTGGGCTCAGACTTTGTTGTTTGGGGTTTCTGCGAAACACAATTCAGCGTAAGCTATATGCCTCATACAAAGATAAACGTGTAAATACGTCTTCAGAGGGACTGACAAAACCAACTTACACCCTGAAGTCTCTCGGACCGCCTCTTGGGCTGTTTGTTCATTTGATGAGGGCCGGAATAAGAAGGCAACAAAAGAAACTGGCAATAAGTATCACAGTAACAAGCAAAAACCTGTTATTTGTCAGTATGTGTAACAGACACAGACTTACCTCAGCTGCTTCGGTACCATTGTTAGCCTGCACCAGAGGAAACAGAAGGTGTTAGTATGTGTATATGTGAGGGGGGAGGTGTTGTACCCCTACACCCCCACCAATGATGGGCAATTATGTCATTTAAAAGTGCACGTGGGGGAGGAGTAGACCATGGGTCCTGTACTAAGTTCATTTATTATTCAAGTTAAATTTGTCGCAAAAACATGGCGAAACAAAATACAAACTTAGGAAAATAAACAAAAATAAAACAACTGATGATCGTGCATTTATTTGCATTAGCTCTGTCAAGCGTAGCTAACTTATTATTGCGGGTAACGATGTTACTGAAAAATTTCTGTGCTGCAGTAACGTTTGTTACAATGGAGGAGGGGAATAGTAACGCTAGCTCCGCCTCTACAGACAGAATTCATTCACTTTCGACGAGAAAACACATTAAATATCGTAACCCAACATTGTTTACATAAACCAGATTTGCATCGAGATTAAAACAGAAAAGTGAAAACAGGAGGTTAATATCTTTAGTACACAAATACGCGAATAAAGTCGGTGAGAACTTTCTTAAACCACTTTACAAAGTCCGTTTCAAAGGTCAAGTGAGAAATTCAGGCGGGGATGCGCAAGAAAAAAAACCGAATTATGAAATAAACCCGCTGGGATTAAACTCGTTTGGATATAACGTAAGGCTTCAAATGTGTTTTAGTGCCAAGGCAGCCATGACACTCGTCTCGAGACTTCAGTGTTGTGTGTCCTGCTCTAGAACCATATGGAGTCGTACACAACTACATATGTATTTACAGTTACACGAGGGTCTAAGAAAATACAAGCCCACAGTGTCCTCAATTTTACAACTTCGACTGCTCTGTATGTGTATGTTATAAAGGTATTAAAACACCGCGGTTAAAAGCAAAACATTTGCAGAACAAGCTCTTCTCCGTGAGGAATAACGTGACCAAATGTTACGAGGTTACACCCCTTTGTCTGATCACTACTTTGCGCACTCTATACACGATTCTAATGTAAAAGTAAAGCTGAGAATGCTCTATTCTTTAAATATCTAACGTTACACGCAGTCGACGGAATATACCACAGCTCCAAGTAAAAAGGCGCCAGATTCATGCCACCGACTCACATGTCCTAGATTACGAATTAACACATCCAGAAATGCAGTCAACAGTCACATAACTTCATATAAAGCTTCCTAGAGACGCGCGTATTTAATTATCGCATGCTATTAAAACCATACTATAAAAGAGGGGAATAAAAACAATATTTTTGAACTTACTTTGCTCCTTTTAGGCATGGTTGCGTAAAGCTTGTGTGCTTTCAGAAAAAAAAAGAAATCAATTAAAGCAGCTTACGCGCTGATAAGTAAAGTGTAAGAACCGGGTCTAGGAAACACTGAGGCAAGCATTAATGTTCTATCGGAACAGAAACTAGCTGAAACCGGATTGGATCTCCCCTTTCTATATTCTTTTCATTATAGCACTAACCTGATGCGAGCTAAGCTCCGCCCCTTCTCGTCGGTGATTGGCTGAAACATCTTGGCAACCACATTTCAAACCAAAGCAAAGTACCTGTGTGGATAGTCTGAGATGTCAATCACAGTTTTGCGTCTATATACTTTAGGCGCCACTTTATGCATTTATTGTTACTGTAAGCTTGCAAATGTATATTTAGTATTGATTGCATTGGTTATATATTCAGATATGTTGAATGCATTTAAAGAAACACGCCGCTTAAGAAAGAAAAAAAACTTTGATGTCTTATAAACATTACCTTTTCGGATATTTGATATCTGTCGTTGCATATTTTTAGATAATGTAAGCATATTGTGACATTTAATGAAAGGAACCAGTTAAAAACAGCGCTAGTGGGTTTGTATTTTTGGGGGAGGATCAGGCTGATGAAGAGAAAATGGCTGACGGGTTTAACTGGTTCCTTGTACTGAGCTCGGTGTTTCTGGTCAACCTCGTGAAGACACTGCTGCCGTCCATTTCTTCATTTGTAAGTACTGATTCAAAAGAGGTTTGGGACGCGTAAGCACATATATATATTAAACGTGCATTAGTCGTATAGTGACGCCATAAATGCTCTGTAACACAGTCACAGCAAACAGCAGCTCTGTTCACCATCTCTATAGATTTAGCAGAGTCAGAATCATTCATAAACACCAACTAGAGGACATTTAATAGTGCCAAACAAACGTTTGATGTGGGCTAATGATATTTTACAAACCAATAAAACACTGCACTTCTTTCATGGTATCAGATGATTGACAGTAGCATGGTACTGTGATGTAATGGCACTGAATGATTATTTATTCATATAATACACCATTTCACATACTTGTACCATTTTATACGCCAAAAAACACATGGCATAGTTTTACCATAGTGCCAAAAGCTTGCTAATGTCTGGTTAGTTGCATATCTAGATTAGAGTTATTATTAGAAATTGTAATTAAGACATTCAGAGTATTCTTACTATGGAAAATTTTGAGAAATGTCCGCAATTGTAACCCAGATTTTATTTAAAAAAAATATATAATGTTTTGCCTTATAGGTCTTTGTTAATAAATCACCCTTTTGATTCGGTTTTTGGTTATAGTCAAGGTAAAAGCTTTGAGTAAATTTCATTGCGATTTAAAATGAATGAGCAGTGTGTTTGTTCTCATAGCTGACAAAGATCTTCCAGAAAGATGCTGATCAAGAGATGGAGATGAGGACGGAGATCCAAAACATGAAGATGGAGCTGTCCACCATCAGTATGATGGACGAGTTTGCCAGATATGCTAGACTGGAACGCAAGATCAATAAGATGACCGATCAGCTGAAGACTCTTGGTAAAAATAATTTTGTGCCTTTCTTAAAGGGGTGTGTGCATTACAAGCATGTGCAGCAAAATGGTTCATGAAGTGACAATTACACAATGCATCAGAAACGAGTAATGGAAACTGCAAATTTAGAAGAAGAAAAAATACATTAATTCGCAAAAAAGTTTTTACAAGGGACACTTAGGGATGGCATCACCTGACTAACCAGCAGACCGACCAATAATTACAGAATCAAAAAAATTCCTCCATGTGCATCAAAAAGTCATGTGACTGCGCTATGGGAAGACATAACCTAAAGCAATGACCATATTTACTGTCATTAACTTATTATATATGAAAATTATTGTATTCAGTGGCTTTAACCTTTCCTAGTGATATTTAGTGCCGGTTTATCAGGAAGTGATCATTTTGTTCTCTTTGACTCGTTGAATGGAAACGGTGCTTATTCGCAAATGCTTTATCTGATTTTCCAATTTTGCGCAAAAGTTAAATTCACAACTTTGGATGAAAACTCAGCTAATGATTGCTTTCTAACCAGCACATCACAGAAAGAAGCCCACAAAACAGGCAATTTATATAGCAAATGACGTGTGTAGTATTGCTCTGTTGAAAACAATGGGCAATGGGCAAGTGTTAAGATATTTACAGTCCCCAGCACACCTCACTAGAAGCATGTAAACTGCCTTTCTCCACTTTATAGTGGGGCGAGAAGAACCGAGAAACCAAAAGTTTCTTCACTTTGCAGTAGAGAATTCAGATTCTCAGGCCAAGTGTGGAAAATGGCAGGTGGGTTTCAGATAACGGCTTCAGCATTCATAACGGAAGACAAATGGCTTGGCTGCTGTCTGTTGCTGTCCTTCAAGTTATTGGAGAATAGCATAGATATAACTTGTTAAAGGCATAGTTCACGCAAAAATGAAAATTCTGTCATCATTTACTCAATCTCATGTCGTTCCAAACACACAGGACTCTGGTTCCTCTTTGAAACACAAAATGAAGATACTTTAAACCTGAGAGATTTCTGTCCATCCATTGTGGCGAGGTGAGGAACTACACGACAACCGATAGACAGAGAAAATCCCCGAAGGGTGGATTTATTGAAAACTTTGTGCTCTGAGTGAAGACGGTGCTCTCCGTAGTGCTCCAACTCCCTCGTGCTCTCTGTGCCTTGAGTGGTGGATCCCGTGCTGTGCTTTCCTGGTTGGGGCTGACGGTCACACGCTGCTCTCTATAACAGAGGTGGCAAGAGTTAGTGTCTGCGTCGGGAGACATTGCTCACCATACTGCTTTCCTTCCGGCTTAAGTAGATGCCGCTTAACGAGCTGCAGGTGCGGCCGCTCAGCCCGTGACGAGCTAGTGCCGTTGATTCCACTGTGTTGCCAGGGCGACGCTGACGAGCGCTCGGGACACACGTCACACTCCCCCCCCCTAAGCGTCGACCTGCGCCTGCGGAACAATGGGGAGATATGGGGAGGGTGGGGAGTGGAGCCTGACAGACCTGCGAAAGCTGCCCCTATCCTGGAGAGGCCCGTCCGCGTTGGCGTTGGCTGTCCCCGCCCGGTGTTGTACGGTGAAGTGGAAGTCCTGGAGCGCAAGGAACCACCGGGTCACCCTGGGATTGGTGTCCTTTGCGCGGCCATCCACTGCAGTGGCGCATGATCTGTCAGCAGGGTGAACCGGCGGCCGAGGAGGTAATAGCGAAGCTCCAGGACTGCCCACTTGACAGCCAACGCTTCCTTCTCCACGGCGGCATACCGTTGTTCGGTCTGGGACAGAACCCCTCCAAAACAGATCACCGGGTGTTCCTCGCCGTCCTGGACCTGGGAGAGAACGGCTCCCAACCCGGTGTCTGAGGCGTCGGTTTGCACCAGGAAGGGGCAGTTGAAATCGGGGGCTCGCAGGACTGGCTCCGTGGTGAGGGCTGACTTCACCTGCTGGAATGCCTCTTCCGCTTCCGGACTCCAGGCTACCTTCTCGGGTTGCCCCTTCCTGGTCAGATCTGTCAGGGAAGAGGCTAAGGAGGAGAAGTTAGGGATAAAACAACGGTAGTATCCCGCCAACCCCAAAAAGGCTCGTACCTGGGTCTTGGTAGTGGGCCGCGGTGCCGAGAGGATAGCTGTCACCTTCTTTTCCTGGGGGTGGATGAATCCGCGACCCACGCAGAAGCCCAGGTACTTGGCTTCGGAGAGAGCCAGGTGACATTTCCGGGGGTTGGCGGTGAGCCCCGCCCGGCGGAGTTCCAGCAGCACCCTCCGGGAGCCGCTCTAAATGCTCCCCCCAGGTCTCGGAATGGATGACCACGTCGTCGATGTAGGCCGCGGCGTATGCCATATGGGGCCTCAGCAGGACATCCATGAGCCTCTGGAAGGTGGCGGGTGCCCCGTGCAGGCCGAAGGGAAGGACCCGGTATTGCCAGTGGCCACTGGGGGTTGAGAAGGCTGTCTTGGGCTTGGCATCCTTAGACAGAGGGACTTGCCAATAACCTTTGGTGAGGTCGAGAGTCGATATGAACCGGGCCCTTCCCAGTCGATCCAGGAGCTCATTGACCCGGGGCATGGGGTAGCCATCAAATTCAGAGACCTCATTTAGGCGGCGGAAGTCGTTGCAGAACCGGAGGGTGCCGTCGGGCTTCGGGACCATTACGATGGGGCTGGACCAGGGACTCCGCGAGGGCTCATTTACCCCCAACTTCAACATCTCCTGTACCTCTGTCTCGATTGCGTGTCGCCGAGCCTCCGGGACACGATAGGGCAGCTGCCGGACGATAACTCCTGGTGGTGTTCGGACTTCGTGCTGGATGACGGTCGTCCGCCCTGGCAGGGGGGAGAACACATCCAAGAACTGACCGACCAGGCGCTGCAGTTCCGTCTTCTGGGCCGCGGAGAGATTGGGATCCATATCTACCACCACGGGAGAGGTGGTGGCGAGGGCCGAGAGCTGGGGTCCGGTCCCCACCCAGCGCTTCAACAGATTTATATGATAGAGCTGCTCCTCTCTTTTCGGCGACCTGGTTGGCGCACTTTATAGGTGACGGGTCCTACCCGTTCGGTGACCGTGTATGGGCCCTGCCAGCGTGCCAGGAATTTTATGGGGACCAGAACCATGACGTAGTCTCCCGGCTGGAACTCCCGTTGTTGGGCGGCCCGATTGAAGAGGCGCTGCTGGTCTTGCTGGGCCTTGGAAAGGTGCTCCCGGACCAATGGCATGACCCTGTCGATCCGCTCTCTCATGGCCTCGATGTGCTCGAGGGTGGTCCGACATACCGCAGGCTGTTGCTCCCAGGCTTCCCGGGCGACATCTAGAAGCCCTCGGGGTTGGCGGCCGAAGAGGAGCTCGAAGGGCGTGAAGCTGGTGGAAGCCTGGGGCACCTCCCGGATCCCGAACAGCACATACGGGATCATTTGGTCCCAGTCGCGTTGGTCCTCTGCCACGACTCGTCGCAGCATCTGCTTAAGGGTCTTGTTAAAACGTTCCACGAGCCCATCAGTTTGTGGATGGTACACGCTGGTCCGGATCTGCCGGACTTTGAGGAGCTTGCAGAGGTCAGCCATGATCCGGGACATGAAAGGGGTGCCCTGGTCGGTCAAGATCTCCGCTGGTAGGCCAACCCGACTACTCAGGAGGAAGAGCTCCTGGGCGATGTTCTTGGCGGTGGCCTTGCGGAGGGGAATGGCCTCTGGGTAGCGGGTGGCATAATCCACGATAACTAGGATGTGTTCATGCCCCCGGGCGGACTTCGGCAGCGGCCCCACCAGGTCCATCCCGATGCGCTCGAAGGGCACCTCTATGATAGGCAGCGGGATCAGCGGGCTGGGGGGAGGAGTATGTGGCGATGTCCGTTGGCACGTCGGGCAAGCTTGGCAGTACCGCTTGACATCCCCCCTCCAGTCCTGGCCAGTGGAAGCGATCCCGGATCCGTTGCGCGGTGTTTTTGAGCGCCGAGGTGGCCAGCCATCGGGTGGGCATGGGCGAGTTCCAACACCATCTGGATTTTGCTTCGCGGTACCACCAGCAACGTCTTTTCCTCCCCCCTTCGCTGCGCGACACAGTAAAGCAGGCCGTTTTGGATGACGAAATGGGGGGTGGGGTGGGGAGAGCCAGTTGTAGATCCTCTCCTTCCGCCACTCGCACTTGAGACCAGCAATGCTTGAGGCGTTCGTCCCCCCGCTGCTCTTTGGCGAGCGTTCCCCCTCCCGCTATTCTCTGGAAGACATCAAAGAACAGGTTAGAGTTTTGGGAGGGGGACTCACCTCCTCGAGGGCTGTCCGACGTCAGCAGCGCGGGGCGTCGTCGAGGGCGCCTTGCTGATCTCCGGCGTCAGCGGTCCCCGGCCAGGCTAGCAGGCTGTGTGCTGGAGGTGAGGAGCTGATCGAACCCCGGCCAATCCCGGCCGAGGAGAACGGGTACCGGTAGGTCCTTTAAGATTCCCACTTCGACGGGCCAGGAAACCAGGTGGCGCGGTAATGGTCACTCTCGCCGTGCCGGTACATGTCTGGTATCCCCGTGCACACACGTTATCGTCAGCCGGGCTCTGGAACCTGTTCGGGGCGGAAGGACAGTTGGTTGTATCAGGCTTACCCCCGCTGCCCGAGTCGAGGAGGGCGATGAACGGCCGGCCATTGATGTGCACCTTGGCTCGCGGTGCCTCCGGCGGCGGATTGTGAACTGAACAGCCTGCTAGCCACGTCCGTCCTGGGGAGCTCGGCGGCTCGGTGGGCATCGGTTCGTCCTGGGGGCCGGGAACCGCAGGCCTGCTCACGGGTCGCTGGGTGCCCTCCGGCGAGCGTCGCTCCTGGACCACCCTTCGGGGAAAAGGCGGCGCTCGCTCCCCTACCTCCCGGTGTTGGGCGGCCTCCGCCAGCTCAATGGCCTCCACGAGCTCGTCGAGATCGGTGGGATTCCTCATGCCAGCCGCCTGCCTCAACGCGCGGGGGAGGGCGCGGAGGAGTCGGTCGATCACCACACGCTCAGCTACCTTGTGTGCGGAGGGACCCCCCTGTCAATAGCCAATGTTGGGCCAACCGGGTTTAGTTCTGCCGCTTGGGCGCGAGCGGGCTGTCGAGCTCGATATTCCCAGTCATGGAACTGCTGCGCCGCACAGATTGGGGAGAGGGCCTACTCGGCTCAGGATTTCCTTTTTCACCTCTCCATAGTCCCGGCTTCTCTCAGCCGTCATGGTGAAATACGCCCGCTGCGCTTCCCCGGTCAGCAGCGGCGCGAGAAGTCTGGCCCACTCGTCCTCTGGCCACGCCTCCCGGATCGCGGTGGCCTCAAACATTTGAATATACATCTCCACATCGTCGTGCACCGTCATTCGCGGCATCAGCTGTACGGCTTGGGACACGGGGGTCAGGCAGCGGTGGGCGGCGGTGCGGAGGGCGGCGAGCTCGCGTTCGCCGTCTCCTTGACGTGAGGCCATGTGCTCCATTATTTGCTGCTGGCGGATGCTCACCTCGGTGAGGTGTTTAAGCAGCTCTTCCATGCCGGGGGAGGAGCGGCCGCCTGTGGAAACAGAGCAGAGGGAAAAGAAAACCAATAAATAAAAAAAAACAAAAAATGGGTGACGGTGACTTTAACGATCTCTTCGGGGGTCGGTTGTCGGTGTCCACCTCACACTATGCCCACATTCTCCACCAGTGTGGCGAGGTGAGGAACTACACGACAACCGATAGACAGAGAAAATCCCCGAAGGGTGGATTTATTGAAAACTTTGTGCTCTGAGTGAAGACGGTGCTCTCCGTAGTGCTCCAACTCCCTCGTGCTCTCTGTGCCTTGAGTGGTGGATCCCGTGCTGTGCTCTCCTGGTTGGGGCTGACGGTCACACGCTGCTCTCTACAACAGAGGTGGAAAGAGTTAGTGTCTGCGTCGGGAGACATTGCTCCCCATACTGCTTTCCTTCCCGGCTTAAGTAGATGCCGCTTAACGAGCTGCAGGTGCGGCCGCTCAGCCCGTGACGAGCTAGTGCCGGTGATTCCACTGTGTTGCCAGGGCGACGCTGACGAGCGCTCGGGACACACGTCACACCATTAAAACTCTAAAAAAAATATTCCATATCGATAATTGAGCGGTTTCAGTTCAATCCATTTCACATTTATTTGCATAGCACTTTTCACAATACATATGGTTTCAAGGCAGCTTCACGTAAAATTTGGCAGTTTTTATGATGATTCCAAGTTGACGTTAACTGAGGTCCTCGCGTATGTGCATCCTGAGGTAGAAACACAATTGGGGTAATCTAAAATCTTTGTAAGAGGCTGGATCCAAACTGAATCTAGCATAAACTCTAGTTATGATGGGATGGGCATCCTGAGGTAGAAACACAAAAGCAAATGGAGAATAATTAGCGTAGCTGCAGTTCATAAGAATTCAAACAAAAGATAATTATGGGCAGTCTTCTGAAGGGACATGATCCAAACCTTAAAGGAACACTCCACTTTTTTTGAAAATGTAAAACTTGACTCTTCTGTATTTACATCGTGTACTAAGACTGACGAAAAATTAAAAGTTGTGATTTTCTAGGCCGATATGGCTAGGAACTATACTCTCATTCCACAATGATATTACGCAGCGCCTGAAAATAGTCCCAGCTAGGTAACGTCCTATAAGCCTATTTTCAGGCGTTGCGTAATATCATTGCGCCTGCTGCAACCATGTTACGGCAGCAAAGTTCCTTGATTATTACGCCAGATTGAGAGTATAGTTCCTAGCCATATCAGCATAGAAAATCGCAACTTTTCATTTTCCGTTGGTCTTAATACACAATGTAACTACAGAAGAGTCAAGTTTTAAATAGGAAAATATAGAAACCCTTTGGTCATTTTTGAGCGAGATGCTAAGGGTCTAATCAGATTCAATGATTTATGCTAAGCTAAGCTAAAAGTGCTACCACCATATGGATTCGAAAACGGTAAAACTCAACTGTTTAACTCTAGGGGAGTTGGAAAATGAGCCTATTTTCAAAAAAGTGGAGTGTTCCTTTAAAAAGTTTTATATTAGATATGGCATCCATGGTCTAGAATGATTTTTATTCGTGAGTGATCTGTCAGTAGAAACACTGTTTAACATAGTTAACATGGAGTGGTTGACACTGTTGACTTCCAAAAGAATGAACATGTACCTGAAATGTAGTTTACACTTCTCTTGTGCGCTACGGAACAGAAGGGAATTTACATTAATTAAATAATGAAAATCTGAAAATGATCCCCTTGACTTTATCTCTGATCTCATTCTTGCACATCAGGGGTGTCCAGTCTTGGTTTCTGGAGAGCTACCTTTCTGCAAAGTTCAGCTCCAGCCCGGATCAAACACACCTGAAGCAGCTGATGAAGATCTTCAGGAGCGCATTATAACAGATCACTTTGTTGGAGAAGGGTTGGAACTGAAATCTGCTGAAAGATAGCTCTACAGCAACAGGATTGGGACCGGATTAAATGATTTGTTTTAAAGCAGGGTTTCTCAAATCTGGCCCTGGAGGGTCACTGCCCTGCAGAGTTTAGCTCCAACACTAATCAAACACCTGAGCAAGCTAATGAAGTTCTGTAGAGCTACTAGAAAATGACAGGTAGTGCAGGTTTTGAGCTAAACTCTGCAAGGCACTGGCTTTCCAGGGCTGGATTTGAAGAAGCCTGTTAAAAAGGAAACCATGAGTAGACAGAAATTTTGGTTATATTCATTGTCTGTCTTTCTTTTTTTCTTTTTTTTACAGTCAAATCAAGAACTTCACAGCAGGCAAAAATGAAATGGATTGTAAATATTGTGTTTTACATTCTTCAGGTGGGTGAGGATTAATGTTTTAATATGTGCTTTGATATGATTCATGTGTGAATCAGTTGTTCATTTTCTCTCACGATGGCATTTTATTCAGTTTTTTGCTGTGTGTTGTTAGGCGGCCCTCATGATCTCGCTCATATTGAAGTATTATGCCGACCCGGTCACAGTTGTGCCTAGTAAATGGATTGCTCCACTGGAGAGACTAGTAGCCTTTCCTTCTGGAATTGCAGGTATGTCCAAGTCTCCTGTGGTCTTTGATTGCCATTTTGGAAGGATAGTAGGATAAATTGATTTAAAATGTGAATAACTTGGCATCTTAAATACATTATTGAAATGCTGTCTGGATGAAATAAATATAATTACATGAAGTTTAAAGTCTTATCAAGTGCTTTTTGCTGCTTTATCTCAGGTGGTGTTGGAATCACATGCTGGCTAGTTGTCTGCAACAAGGTTGTGGCCATCAGTCTACATGCTGTCAGTTAATCTAACAGTGGTTTATCAGCATGATTACGCAGTCACTGAATTTTTCTGTACAGGTTTGTTTCAATCCTCTTGCTAAAAAAACAGTCTATATTGTACATTTTGTGATGAATGGTCCAAACTGATTGGTCTGTTTGTTTTTTAATGCCATTCACCGTTCCGTTAAGTGGTCTAAGTGTGTAGTAAATTGGTTTTAGCCTTCATTGTTTACAAATTCTTGTTGAATGACATTTAAAGGTTTTTATTTTCATTTAGTTAGTAGATGCTGACATGTAAACATTCCAAAAATTGCAAAACTCTTTTTTTTTTTTTTTTTTTTTTTATGTTACAAGGTTTATGTTGTAATCTCAAGCAAAACAAAAGATTTTCTCTATTTATTGCTTGTACCAAAATTGTATATTATGTTTGTCAGTGTTATAAACGTATTTACTGATTTTTGTTTTTCAATGAAATAAATATAAATGTGCAAATGAAAAGGTGTGTACAGTGTTTTATTTGCCTTTAAAGTAGTAAGAATAAGTTTGTGAACCCTTTTAAAATGTCTGAATTTTTGCAAAACCGTGTTAAACCATGATGGTCCTTCGACCATTCTTCACAGTTGGGAAGAGGTTTTAGTGTTGGTTTGCAGTGCCTTTTTTTGCGTTTTTGCTAAAAGTTTCAACTTTTCTCAGAATATTTTCACAGAAGTGCTGTGGAACATGGTCTTGGACAAAGATGAGACGTATCCATATTTTATTTTAGCAGCAATGGTTTCATTTATGATTGTCCGTTCATGAACTGTGTTCAGTGTTTTTCTAAAGGTCTTTTGCCGCAGTACTTGGGTTCTTTTTCACCTTTTTCAGGATTGCCTGTTCTGATGGTGATCTTTGCTGGATTCTCGCTCCTAAGAAGAGTACAGCAACATTTGTAGACAGGGTGTCTGACTGTGGATTTATGAACACCAGATCTTTAGCAATGGTTTTTCAGTGTTTTTCGGCTTGGTGCATTGCTGTAATGTGTTTTAAGAGAATGGGATCAAGGCATAGTTCGCATCAATCTTTTTATTGAGAAGAATCTGTCAGTAACCAGGCTTTGTGTGCCTTCATGTAAAGGGCAGGTCACATGTTCAACCCACACTTCAAATCTTATTTCTTTAATTGATTCCGGTTTGCTTTTGGAGATGTCGTACCCCAGAGGATCACTTACTCAGTGTCCTAAATAACATTTTGAGAAGTATAACTGCCATGATGTATGTGTAATTATCATCACAGAAATCTAGATATTTTGAGAGGTTTCATAAACATATTCTTTCCGCTGTATTTATTTGTATAATGCAATGTGTTAAATGTGTTGTTGTAATGGTTGCTAAACCGCTAAAGCCTGAAGTAAAAAACAAACAAACAAAAAAAACATGGGTTGCACTTGTAAGTGTGTCTCACAAATTTAATCTCAAAATTTTGAAACAGTTACCAAGAACGAAATGTGTGTATATAGTTTCTACATTTGCAGGCAGGAAATTAAAAAAAGAAAATTCTATATTAGTATTCAATTTAAGCTTATAGAAATTAAAGTTTGAACTTATAAGTATAGTTTACTTGGAATTCTTCGTTTGTTTACTGTAGAGTTTTTTTTTTTTTTTTTTTTTACTGTGTTTGTGTTTTATTTACACTGTTTTATGGCTGCTTTTGTTGGTAGCATCATGCTGTTTTTTGAAATCTTGAGATCTGGAGATAATTTTCTACTCAAAATTACCCATTCATACTCGATCACTATCCACTGATTGTTACTGTCATTGTGTTCCGTGTACCAAGTATTTGGGTCTCTGTGTTTATTTCGGTAATACCTATGTTGAGTAAACATTAGAAAATTGTTTATTTGTAAATAAACCATGCTATAATAGCATGTTTCTTTTTTTCAGTGCTACATTGATTAAAGTTTAGAAACTGTGACTAAGGGAAAATGTACTTGAGTATTGCAGAGTAATCTTAAAAAAATAAGTAGAAATTACTAATAAAACTCTTAACAGGCCATGTTAAATTTACTCATTTCCTTTGCTAATTTTATAACTTAGTTAATAGATTTTACTTAATTCCACATTTAAATTTTATTTATAATATGTGTGCAAAAACTCGCAAAAGAAAAATGTATTAAATAGTTTTTAGTGTTGTTACATTACCGTATCCCACTGTCCATATCTTCAGTTGTCCTGTTACCCTTCAATGGTCTCTCTAGTAAAAATCCAACAATTCCAGAATAAGACAAAAGTTCAGTGTCAAAGTAAATTCACTGCAGAATTTGATTTATAGTCAAATATTTTACAAGACAATGTAAAAAAATGGAATTCATGAAAAAAAGAAAAAAAAACACCAGACCAAACAAATTTTAAACTCGTAAAAACTATAAAAATAATCTCAAAATTTATAAGAAAAACTACACAAAATCTGTAACATTACTCCATGACGTTAATTTCAGTGATTGAGTTAACTGTAGTGTGTTGATGACACATCAATGTACATTTACACTATAGCCTTTCAGCTATTTAATTGACGTTTAATAAATGTAACAATTAACTATAATATTAGTAGCTAAGTTTAATAGTTGATAAAGAACATTTTCTAGTATTTTCATACATTAATGTTACTGTAATTTATGATGCATGCTTATTTAAAATTTTCTTCTAAGATCTTTATTTAACCAATCTTGCAAGATAATGCAAATCTTCAAACTTTCTGAGAGCAGTTCTTGTCTGTGCAAAACTTGCTGCCATGATATTCCTACCTTTCCCATCAGATATGTGCTTAACTATTGCTTAGATGTTTGGGGTGTTTCCTGGAATGCCACTATGATTTTTTTTGGTCACTGCAAGAGCATTGCTAGATGGTTTCTTTCTTGTTGCCCAAAAGCTCCCCTCAAGCCTCTTTGATGTTCTGATCCCATGACAGGCTAAGGACCGTCCTCAGCTGAGGTGAGAGGTAGGGAGCAGGGCCCTCTCAAGCGTGGGGCCCGGTGCGGCTGCACCAGTTGCATCCAAGGGATGGCCCTCTTTTCCCAGGTCAGTTAGGTCATATTTTAGAAGAGAGCTGGGACAAAATTCTGTTGTTTTCCTCGACAACAACTCTGTCCCTGTATATGAGAGTGTGGGAACTTTCCAATTTATTAAGGCAGACTGGCCAGTCATCAAAGTTTACAAACTTTATTTTTTTTATTTACACAATTACAATTACACGTTTCTTAAAAAACAGCATCTCTGTCCATATATGCAAGTCGTTCCACTAAGTTTAGCAGCTCCTGATGTGGACAGACAGCTGAAATTGCCAATCACTCAGACAGCAGAGGGACACGCGCACCAATCCCGCCACGCGATGATGTGCTGCGGACAGAAATAGACTCCGAGAGGCTCGAGCGCTGTGTGCTTTCCAGCCAAAGGGGTGTGGATCACTGTGGCTTTAAACACGTTTTCCTGCTCATTTTATTTTGCACTTCCACAAAATGGTCATTAAAGTATTCCTCGCATCCTTATCGGGATCGACGGCGGTAAGAAACCGGATAACAAGTGTGATATTGTTTCAGCATTCAACAGGTCGCTTCGCTTGATTGTGATTATGTTTTATACAGATTGCGGAACGGATCGATAGTTCCGATCATATTAGCAGTAACTAGCGGTGGATGTATTTTAAACTCTTAAAAACGGTTCTAACTCAAGTCAATGTAAATAATCCTGAGTGACCTAGTAACAGTTGCAGCTCCGCCAGTTTCCTTAAATATCTCTGAGATCACATTCCTGACTGCTGCAGCAGCTATTCCTCTAGACATGAAACTGCCAGAATTGTTTTCAGTGGCTTATCAGGACGAATGTAGCATGTTTATTTATTGGTTTTTGTTTTTAGAGATAACTAACAGTGCTAATCATTTAATCTTTTAATTTTATCACGAACAACAATGTTGGCTGCTTTAATATTTTGATCATGTTTAACATGTTAGAGTCTTAAAAATTAAGCCAGCATGTTTTAAGCGAGTATTCAAATTTAAAGTAGACCTACTTTAGAAATGTACAATCTGTTCCTGTACCATGTAAATTAGCCTCCAAGTCCAATGAGTGAGTGTTGTTGCAACCTGCCCTAATACAGGGTTGCAAGACCTCAGGTTAATTTTTGGATTTTCAATTTATTGTGGTCATCATTTAACATAATTGGGGTAGACCGAGTACGGTTATATCAATTTTTGCTTTTTGGACAAATATTGACTGGATATTGACATTTTTGCACATGTATAGAACAGATGAGGTGTCATTCACTCTGTACAGACATTATAAATGTCATGTTAAATTCAGATTTTGCATTAATTATTAATGCACTTGTTATACTACAAGAAAGGGATAAGTGGTTCAAAGCAAAAAAAAAAAAAAAAAAAAAACACACAACACTGAGTTACATTTCTTAAATCATGATGTGTAACACCCGTTCCCTTACAGTGGATACACTTCAAAAAATGTACCTAAATAAATAAACAAGGCAACCAATCTGCAATAATTTGGTAAATTAACTCATTTTAAAAATAACTTATATTTTAGTTCATCTAATGAGTAACAGGAAGTCTACTGAATTTTAAAATTCTGGTAACACTTTAGTAGGGACCTATTTATTAATACTTATAAAGCACATATACTGCAAGACCATATTCTACCTCCCTAGATCTTACCCAATACATAAACTTAACAACTACCTTACTAACTATATCGATAAGCAGCAAATTACTAGTTTGAGGCAAAAGTTTTAATTAATGGTTTGTTAATAGCGAGAACTGGACCTTAAAATAAAGTGTGACCAAAATTCTTGTCATGGCAACTAAGGATAGTTAAACATTTAGAACTGCAAAGAGCTAACCTTGTTATTTCACCTTCACATTTGACTTTCAAAGCCTGCTCCATCTCCATGATATGTGCATTATTTTCCTCTTAAAATCTTAAAGGGGTCATATGATGCTACATGCACTTTTACAAGTAGTTTGAACTGAAATGTATGTTGACAGTGTGTGTACACAACCACGCTAAAATGATAAAAATCCACCCAGTTTTTTTTTTTTTTTATTTAATCTGCTCAAATCTTTACCCCTTTCTCAAATTGAGCCAATCTCAGGTGCCTGTCTGTGTGATGTCACAAAAACAGGCCCATCCCACGATAGTTTGATTGACAGTAGTGCTTCAGCACAGACTGGACTGGTGTCTTACCTGAGTGACTGTCATCAGTCTGCCATTGTTTCACCGCCGGAGCAGATGTAGACGAGAATGACTCCTAAGCGACTGAGGTGTTTTGTTGTTGGATGTAATAATGAACATAGCAATCGACATTTACGCCCGACATCTGAGCCACTGAAGACGTAGTGGATTACGTCTGTTTTTGAAGAGAATGCACCCCCGATCTACATAAATACGTCTATGTTCGCACAAATCATTCGTGATCCAGCTTCACCAACAGAAGAAGTGTGTAAGGTTTTTTTTTTAATGAATCTTTGCAAATCGCCTTTCTTGATAATGTGCTAATTAGCCAGTTTCACGATGAATGCAGCTAAAGTAGACAGTCCCTCAGAGAGCAGCTCAGAAGAGAGGGGCGGGGTCAGCAGAGCTCATTAACATTTAAAGGAAAATGCTACAAAACTGCTTGCTCTGAAAAGAGCTGTTTTGACAAGGTAAAAAAGGTGTTCTTTATGCTACCATTGAGAAATTTTAACCAAACTATGTTACAGACTTTTCATTAAGACCCTAAAGATCATATCAACTTGTGGAAAATAGGCATCCTATGACCCTTTTAAATCTATAGCAAATGCATGCTGGGAACTTGACACAATATTTAAAGATAAAATTCTTTGTTCTAACTCAATTTGGAAAGTTTGGAATTTTTTATTTTTTATTTATTTTATTTTTTATTTTTTTACAAATTTGCAAGTCAGATTTTGTATTTATTTATTTATTTATTTAACAGTGCTTCCGATGTGCATTTTTATTGAGTAAACAAATAGAATAAATGTATAAAACATAACTACTCTGAAAACATTGTGTGCGTGTGTTAGTCTTACAACTGTGGGAAATGACACACAATCCCATTTTGTGCAATGTTTATGGGTCCAGTGGAGGTACATTGGAAAGTGTTGTAACCCTGGCTGGTGAGTCAGGTATTTTCTATGTGGTAATCTGAAGTGTAAAAGAAACATGTTATTATCGTCTGACATCATTCTTTCTAAGATGTTTACTATACATGGACTTCTAATCTGCAATGAGAAATTTTGAATGTGGAGAAATTTTGAGGATTCATATTAGTAATCTATTATTTCCAATACCACAGATCAAAAAGAAACAGCAAGATGTTGTCGGGTTTCTTGAGGCACTTAAAATCGATTACGCACAACTTGACATTGCTTCAAACGAGGACAACCGGAGGTGGATGAGGGAAAATGTCCCTGGAGAAAAGAAGCCCACCAATGGAATTCCTCTTCCTCCACAGATTTTCAATGAGGAGATGTATTGTGGGGTAAGAACCTGCTACAACAGAGGTTCCCATCTAAATGTTAAATAAAAATCATAATGTGGGACAGGACTGAATGAGTAAAGGTTGTTATATGTTGTTTATCCAGGTTAAGAGATGTAAAATACATAAAAGACTGTCAGCAGTATAACACGAAAACCTATTCGAAAGAGCTGAAGAGAATTATAATTTTCAAGCCAGGTTCCTTTGGGAAATCCTATGGGGTTTTAAAATAGAGGTTTTTAGTTTTAAGACTAAAATATCATCTGCAGTTAACATTACTTGAAGAGACTTACATATTTTGTTTTACATTATAAATTAAACTCTCAAATCGATTCTGTTGTATTTTTTGATTCTGTTTTTTTTTTTTGGATATGTAATTGATTGCAGTCTATGTTTACCATGTCATTCCAAACCCGTAAAAGCTTCATTCATCTTTGGAACACAATTTAAGATATTTTGGATGAAAACCGGGAGGCTTGAGACTGTCCCATAGACTGCCAAATAAATAACAGTGTCAAGGTACATAAAAGGTATGAAAGTCGTCGTCAGAATACTCTATCTGCCATCAGACGTGCAATCTGGGTTATATAAAGCAACGGGAACACTTTTTGTAAGTGAAGAAAACAATCAGCATACGGTGATATGGAAAGACACATAGGAGACCGTTAACAAAGGAATTATTGAAAAAGGTTGTTATTTTAGTTTTCTTCACTTACCGTCGCTTCATATAACCCAGATTGCACGTCTGATGGCAGATGGATTATTATGACGACGACTTTCATACCTTTTATGGACCTTGACACTGTTATTTATTTGGCAGTCTATGGGACAGTCACAGCCATCCCGGTTTTCATCCAAAATATCTTAAATTGTGTTCTGAAGACGAATTAAGCTTTTATGGGTTTGGAACGACATGGGGGTAAGTGATTAATGACAAAACTTTCATTTTGGGGTGGAGCATCCCTTTAAGATTTTTAATATAGTACATATAAGTCCATATCCATGTTTTATAGAAAAAGCAGCCTGGACACTCTATTTGATAGCTTCTTTTGAATTCCACAGAAATTATGTTGTTGTGTTGCTATATTAATTGCTATATTATATTAAATGATTGTTTCCTATCCTAAATTGCAGGACTATGAAACATTCTTTGAAGCCAAAGAGGACAACACAGTCTATGAATTTTTGGGTCTGACACCTCCACCAGGATCTAAGGTTGTATTTTTTCTTTTTTCTTTTTGTGTGTTTCCTTTTCTTGTTTGACATGAAAGTTAGTCAAAATGTTAGACTGCAGTATCTTAAAGTGATACCAGTGTCATAACAACTGGGCCAAATAACAACTGAGTCAAATGCTGCCACTGGTGTGTGTTTTTTTCATGTTCAGTAATCCACCAAAATATTGCTTTTGGTACCACTTTAGGCCTCAGCTAAATTCAGATGTTGGAATGACTTTGTCAAATGCTGAAGTAATGCAGAATACAGAAGTAACGTAAAATGAGAAAGTTATTTTTCTTCTTTTTCTCTATTTTTTTTAAAAGTCTTTTTCCACCTTAATGTTTCTCATAACATGGAGAATCTCATAAAAAACATAGTAAATTACTTGAAATGCAAAAGACAGTAAAGCTTCCCAAGCTTTATGGTATCCTCTAAAACAAGGTAAAACATTACCAGAAGAGTCTTTGGCAATGAATGGATAAACACCACTAGAGTGACATTTCCTTGTGAGAGGAAATGTAGAATCCTGTACAACTGTTTTCTTCCTCTCTTCTTTGTAGCACTTTTGGTGAAACTTTCCCGTGTTGAAAGCAATGAAATTGATCGTCATTGTATTAATAAAAACCTCTCTTGGTGCAGGAGGCACAACAAGCTGAAAATACACAAAAGCTTCATAATGGATCTGGCACAGAGGAACATCTTGATGATGACACAACAGTAATATTTGATTGAACTTTTTTTACTCTCATTTTTTACCATTCACTTTCAGTGCATTTCCAGACACGTCCGTACTGTTTGCCTCTTGTCTGCTTTTTGACTCAGCTTGGTTTTTGTTCACCTGCCTATCACAACCTTACTTAACACTTAGGCTATGTTTGGATTAGGATGCACATCATTTAGCCTTTGTCAGTGTTAATTAATAAAAACAGTTGTTTATCATTTGTCCAGTTCACATTGTATTAATCAGTGTTAACAGATATTTTGATTTAATAAATGTATTAGTAAATGTAGAAATTAACATTAACTAAGATTAATTAATGCTGTATTATTGCTGTTCATTAGTGCATGCTAAGTAGTTAACTAATATTAAAGTGAAAGTTCACCCAAAAATGAACATTTTGTCATCATTTACTCACCCTCATGTTGTTCACAAAAGAAGATATTTTGAGGAACGATGGTAACCAAACAGTTGCTGGTAGCCATTGACTTGTCCAACATTCTTCAAAATCTCTTCTTTTGTGGTCAACAGAAGAAAGAAACTCATACAGGTTTGGAACAATGTGAGTTTGTGAGTAAATCTTGACAGGATTTTCATTTTTGTGTGAACTATCCCTTTAACAAAAGAAACCTTGTAGTACAATGTGCATTGCTGATATTCTGTTCCAAACATAGCCACACATAAACCTTTCAACGTGGAGCATGCTGTTCCTGTTAATCCACTGCATTTGCATAGTGTTATTAATCACATTTAATCAGGCAAGCTTTCTCACAAATACTTAAGTTGAAAGGATTGCAATTTTTAATTACTTAAAATGTAGAAATATTGTTTATTTTGTCCTGACTAATGTTTATATTTGCAATAGTTTCAAAGTCATATAAAAATGACTATGCAGTTACAATTCTGTAATTACATGTACTTACAACTTTATTTTGCATTTACAGCTTTGCAATTACAACCCTATTACTTATTACTATCCTAATTCTTGTTTGAGGGAAAAAAATTTCTTGAAAGATCGAAATATGCTTTAGTGGATTTTTCAACATTGCAAACTGATTGATAATTTCCATTTTCCATGTCAACATTCCCATTGTCTAATACAGTATAACAAACCCCTTTTCTTTCTAAGTGCTATTCCACTGGTGAATGTTCCTCCAGTTCATTAACTCACGCCTGTTTTCATCCTGAGGGACCTGTTTGAAAACTTTCCTATGGAACTCGTGGTGGTTGTGCCTTAGCAGATGCTGTGCATTTGAAACAGTTTTAATTTCTCTTTTCCTGGTATGCACTGCTTGTTCTTCTAGAAAAAAGAAATCGTAGAGGCTGAGCAGAATGGAGATGCACACATAGCTGAGCTGGAAGAAGATGATCCAGACAAGAAGGCAGAGACAGACGCTCAAGATGATATCGCAGAAGAGGAGGAACCAGCAGAAGACGACGAAGAGAGTGTAACTGACCATCAGAATTTCTACTTCACCCTCATTCCTCCTCAAACATCATCTGTTTTCCCATAGCAGCTCATTCTTCTTCCAAATAATCTCATCCTTTGCTTCATCTATTAACCTCCAGGTTTTTTTTTTTTTTTGCAGGTTCACCTGTAATCTCACCTGAAATTAACATCTAATGCCCTGCTTTACCATCTCCTCTCTTGTAGTTTGTAGTGATTCCTGCTAATTTGTGTTTCCTGTTGACATTTTGACTTGCAAGAGTGTTGTAGTTTTTATAGTGTTTGTTGAGTAAATGTGTTTTTTTCTGCCTGATGTAAATTTGCTCATTTTAATTTAACTTTCTTTTTGTTAGAGAAAACCAGCTGAGGAGGAAGAGCAGGTAAGAAAAAAGTGCTTAAACAATTCTGTTGATTACTATATAACTTACACAAGATAGATAGATAGATAGATATGTTTTGGATAATGAATATTGTAATTAATACATTTATAACATTCAAAGCACCTATTCCTTATTTATATTGTTATACAATTATATAAAAGTTTTCCAGTGTGATTTTATTGTGTTCACTTTTTACCTTATACCTATTACACTATTACAGTACTATTAAAAGCTATTGTAAAAGTAATGAAACTATTACTATTTACAATTACTACTGTATTACTATTACTACGAGTTTGAAAGCAATGTTTAAACCTTATTCTTTTATGTACATTACTATTCTAACTGGACCATTTCTTTTCTTCTGTGACTCACAGGAGGAAGGAGAAGAGGACAGGGTAAGACTGAAATCTGTTTTTTCTCTCTCTCAAGAAGCAATTCTCACAATGATGGCCCTAGTGTTTACACTAGTCTGTGACATCACTCATAGCAGTTAAATGACTGCTTCTGGTTTATTGGACTGCAGCATGTTTCCTTTGGCAATCAAAATGAAAATGTTACTGTTGCCCAAAGAGGGGAAATAGAAACGAATGTGTGTATCACAAGGTGCAATGACAGTTGTCTGTAGAGTACTGTCTTTTCTCTGCCAAACAGTGGAAGTCATTAATCCCCCCCCACAACCCCCCCAAAAAAGAGAACAATTATGGTTTCCTGTCTGTCTTATTGAAGACATTTGTGTACTTATTAATAATATATATATACAAATATAAATATATATAAACATTTCTAAATCATGAAAACATTTCAAATACCATGGGAAAGTGTGAGAACCCTGTTTATTATTATTATTTAATTTTTTATGTATTGTTTTATTTTTTTATTATTTCTCATCAAAAACTGACAGGTTGATTAATCCCTCTTTATTTTTTATTCGCAGCTAAAAATACATGAAACCCTTCAGTCAGAAAGATTATAAGCTAAAGCTAATGTTTGCTACTCATTGTTTCAGGTTGAGGACAACCATCTGGTCTCAGATGATTCTTATTCTAGAATGAACAGATTGTAGATCTGGAGTGTGATTGTAACTCTACTATTCTCTCCCGTCCATTCCTTCTCATCCCGCTGACAACATTTCCATTATTGTTATTATTTCCTTTGCATCCAAGTGTTTTTTTTTTTGGTTCTTTTAGTCAGTTGTTGTTGGCATTTTCTGTTTTTAAAAGCCTTTTTTTAGTCAGTCATTAACTCAGAAAGAATTTTCCATGTTTTTTATTTTCCTTCTGCCTTTGCCTTACAGGTGTCATGGATGCATTTTCTGTTTTTAAAAGCATTTTGCTTGAAATGTTTTCCATCACAACACCCCCCCCACCTAAAAAACAAACAAAAAAATTCAACAACTTGTAGGTACTAAAACAACGTGCAGGAAAATTATGAATCGTCATTAGTTCACTAGTCAAGGCAGTGGTTCTCAATTCCAGTCCTCTTGCCCCCCTGCTCTGCACATTTTGTATGTTTCTCTTATTGCTTCAGACATTTGTTTTATTCAAACATAAGTGCGCTGTGAAGTGGACATCACAGGATATTCCGCCATGATTCCAGTTCGAAGCGAATGTGTATGTTCCATTCAAAGTGCATTGAAGTGTGCGAGACAAAAATTTAAAAATGATTAGTCAGAAGTGAACATATGATGTCATATTTGTCCATGTGTGAAGACGTCGCACAGCACAAATCCGTGAATGAATGTTCTGAAGTGAAGTAAACTTCAAACAGATTTCCCCTGCTCAGGGAGTAGGGAGCAATGAACACTGTGTAGGGAGCATGTCAATGGGAACACAGTTCATGAACAGAGCTCACTTTTAATGGGCGATTATCTGAATCAGGTGTGTTAACAAAGAGAGACATAAAATATGCAGAGCTGGGGGGCGCGAGGACTGGAATTGAGAAATAAGAAAACCTAATAATAATTACATTATGATTAATAGACTGTAAACCCAATAACCAGTAAATCACATCAATATAATTAATATACTTAAAACACAATTGTATAACAAAAAACAAAATGTATTGTATATTTGTATTACATTTGTATCACTCAAACCCATGCAGGCAAATTGCATGCCAGTCACAGAACCGGTCACCATTAATAAAACTTATTAGCAATTCAAATGATTTTATCATGCAATCATCATCAATATTTAAATACCATTATCCCTGCAAAATAACTTCTGCAGTCCTGCAAGAGAGCAATAACCAAGTGGTCACTCTAATCATCATGTCAGTGTGAAATACAGTTTCAATTTACTACTACTTACGGGCATTCTTTTGCTTTATCTTGATATTAAAAATCAGACTTCATTCTGATATTTAATGGCCACCTGTCAAAATCCAAACATAGACAAAAATCCTTCACTATATTGTTATTTTTATTGAATATCCAGCTTTAATAAGCATAAAATACATAGAGAACATGTATGAATGTGGATACAGCAGTTAGGATGTACTCTATATTCAGCTTTTAAAATATCCACCTTTTTCCTCAACGCGGAAGTAAGCCTATGGGTGAGACTTCTGTTTCATTAGCCGATATAGGTAAATAACGAGGAGAATAACGTGTAGTAAACGGTAAAACTGTTTGCAGTACAAACCAGTGTGTTCTTAATTAAGATAACAGGTCAAAATAATATGATAGGACACATCAATTGTCAATATCAAGCAGTAAAACGAACTGTTTTGTACATCTAAAAATAGCTGGACGCAAATGAGACCGTAAGTTTCACCCATAGAATTGACAAATGGTGGCGCCCATTTTTACGTCCTGAAAAAGGTGGATAGTTGGGTGATATAATAAACATTTTTCAATGATATAACAATCAAGCAGTTGAAATTTGCTGTATAGTACATACGTACATATAAGTATGGAATGAAATTAGATAGCACACCTGCTGTTCAATGACAGTACTGAATTCAGTTTATCAGTTCTATTTCTTTTGTCCAAATTCAGCTAGTTAAAAGCTTCTTTCTATCCCTTCTTCTCTCTCCTCACCTGTTTGTTCTAGGCAGAAGATGAGTTGGTGTCTGAGGTAACTTGGGTTTGATGAGAAGTCTCTCTGTCTCTTTTTTGTGCTTCTGATTTGCACCCCCCCCCATTTGGCCACTGATTTTCCTCCTTCATTCTTCCTTTTCACCTCCTGTTTGACTTCTCTCCTCTAGCTGCCTGCTGCCAGTCTCTTTCTTCTCTCTCCATCTTTTTCTCCAATTGCATGTGTCTCTCATGTTCCTCTATTCAGCTTCAGCGCTCACATTCCTCTCATTTGATTCAGTCTGTTCTCTCCTCTAGGAGGAAGAAGAAGAACTCAGAGAGCTCGAGGTAGATTCATACATGTTTTTTTTCCCCTTTTCTTTAAGTTTTTGACACTGTTTTCGGAGACATAAGTGATTCACTCAAACCCATCAGTGAATAATGTAGGCCTATATAACATGACATAAATTTACCTTATTAAAAAAGGAAACGGATCTAAAAAGGTAAATTATGCATAATTACATGCAGCTAACCCTGAGGAAAACTCTAATCCTAACAATCTGCACTACTTGATGTAATTAAAATAACACCTAGGCCTATATTCCATAAGTTATGATTTATTATTATTGCATTTCCAGTCATAACCTGAGAATTGTTTTAGTCAATATGACAGCAATTTTTATGTTTTTAGTTTTATTCTTTCCCTAGTGAGAAACACTAACTAATTAGAAGGTCATAAACATTTTACTCTTCTGTTTTTATTTTAATTTTCATAGGTATACATAATGTGCATGATTTGTATTCTTAACTACATTTGGTTATACACTGACACACACATTAACAGTTTCTAAAAATAAAAATAAAAATAAATGCTACTAAGTACAAAGACAAATAATCCTGCCTGGACATATAAATCTCTTGAATACTATTGTTGTACAAAGATGGCACATGATCAGGAAATGTTGTGGGCCAGATTTAATCACATCACCCATATGAGCACTACTCAGTGTGTTGAAGTATGTGCACTAACCAGCTACGTGACTTTTTTGTGACAAGCTTACAGACACTTCAACAACACATTATCTTTTTATTGCCTATGCATTCAGTTGCAGTGAACCTTGCAGACGATCTCCACGATCATCACCTGCTCTCCCTTTCATCCACACATGCTGCTTAGCTCGCCACCTCTCTCTCATTTCTCAGAATTCTCTCTTTCTTTTCCCCCATCAAGTCATTCCACCACTCACTTATGTTTCAGGAGCAGAAATCATGGAAGTTCTTTCCATTGGCTGTCACTTTTAGGATCTTTCTTTATTGTGAAAACATACACACGTCCCTTCAAACTCTCTTCCACTGCCCTTCCTCATGTAGCTTTAGCTCAGAGAACTTCAATCTGGGTGTAGCGTAACCTTCTCCTCCCTCTGTAGCTGTTTGTGTCACTCAGACATACATTGATGCATTATCTTTTGTTTTAATGCTGAATTCCTTCATTGCAGGAGGAAGAGGAGCAAGCCTCAGAGGTACTCTAGCACATCTTAGCTTGTTTCAGAAAGTCTTGAACTTACCATCTCAAAACCAAAAAATCATCACATCAACTGTGTTCCAAATCTTTCAGATTGACTGTGTCAGTGGTTTTCAACCAGGGGGCCCACTAGGGGCCTCAGCACACTTCCATGGGGACCCCAATTTGGCTTAAAATTGTTTAAAATTAAACAAAACAAAGTTTTAAAATATGCTAAAATTGCTCAAATCAAGATGTAAGCTGAAATCAAATTTTGTAGTTTAATTTCAGGGTTGAAAAAGTCTTTAAAAGCCTTAATCTGCCCTTCCATTAAAAAATCTTAAATCGGAGAGAATGCCTTGATGCAAAAAAAAAAAAAACTTCCTTCCTGTCTTCCTTTAGTTTTTTTTTCAATAAAAATATCTAAACCTTTTTAAATCAAGATATTTTTACTTGAGATGCAAATGTATAATGAAGTCTTGAAAATTTAAAAAAAACAAATCTAATAAAACATTAAAACAACAAAAAAAACATATAATGAAGTATGTTTTCCCTTTTAAAATAAGCCTATTGGCAGATATTTGTTTTTGTTTTAATCATAAACTCTAAACTTAATTTTGATCAATTTCACAGAAAACAAGACTGCTTAACTTATGTCATTTTTTGTGTCTCAAATAAATGTATTTTGATTCAAGAGTCTTTAAACAGTTGCACTGGAAAACAACACAAAAAATTCTGAGAAAGAACATCACTTTTTTTTTTTTTTTTTTGCGGTGTGATCAGAAAGTACAGTAGAAGTTATTTCCATCTGGTGGTTGGGAGCACAGGTATTCAAGCCTTAAACTTTTTGTTTTGTAAGATTATTTAAATAATGGAAAAATAATCTTTTGAATTGTTGCTAATTTTCAACAATTTTCAAAACTCATTTTCTGCTCCATTTACATTTAGAGAACATATTGACATATTGTGTTCACTTCAATTTATTCCTTAATTTTCTTTACATGGTCTTAAAAAGTCTTGAATTTATCTTCGTAAAACCTAAAAATGTTCAGAAATCCCAGAGATGTATGTAGTCTATGTTTTATATTGTCTAATACCTTCTGTAAGTCAGGGAGGTTGAGAACCACTGGACTACTTGCATCTGAATAAGTGTTGCCTTCATATTTGTGTCACTGAATTGCTTGGGGGAAAAAAATCAAGCAATTTAAACTTTCTGTTACAGTGTTTAAAGCTTAGATTTGCAGACAAGTAATTGGGGGGTTGCTTTTGGAAACAGAATATGTTATTTAAGAGATAATGGTGATCTAATTCACTTACAACTGGCAGAAAGCAGCAGGACGGCTAACATCACTTACAACAGCTTTAACTATGAAACATATACCACAAAAATAAGATACTTTTAAAGTATTTTTATTGAACACTTTAACAGTTTAAAATGTTTGCCATGGTAGCTTCTGGGTCAGTGTGTTCAATTAAGACATAAAAAAGTATTTATTCTAGGTGTTTTATTTAATCAGACTTTGATTATTAGTAGATAAAACCTAAGAAGTTTATGAACCTTGCATGGTTTGTCTTTTTGTGTCGTACTTTATTTAATTGATTGATTTATTGATTTTTTTTTTTCTCTGGGCAGTATGACAGTTACATATTCAAGAACAATTAAAAAATCAACTTATAATTTAACATTGCAGTGTCATCATACATCTGGATGGCCCCAAAAACTGTTGGGGTTTAGGGCTTCAGTTTTATAATTTTTATGGTCTTCCTGCTTTTTTTTTATGGAATATACGCATGACTGTTTTGTTTGAAGTCCCAGGATGGAGAAAATGCATTGTTGAGTGTGCATCAAATAGTTTGTTGAACCAGTGTAATGTTCTTGCATTAAGAGCATCTGTCAGATGTTGAGCAAGACCATCAGCTTTCAAAACACGTTAGTTCGAAAATGTAGAATTGAGATAAGCAGGACATGGGCTCTGCTCTTTCAGGATCGCATGGTTGACGTCCAGATGGGAAAGCAATGCAGCGAATGGTGTTTTGATTTGGAGTAAAAAGGAAATGCTGTAATGTATTTTTCAGTTATCTTAGCATTGGGTTTGAGTGTATTTTCAGCGAGTGAGAGTCAGTGTTAAAGAGATGTTAGAGGTTACACCAAAACAATGAATAATGAATTGGAATTATAGCCAAACACATTATACAGGAAGCACTTATGGCACATCTAGGCACGGTATGCCGTTAAATGAGTGATTGCTGTCTTTCACAGGAAGACTAGTGTTCTGAAGCAGAGGATTTTGGACCTGGATTTTCCCACACAGGTAATAGTTTTTTTTTTTTTTTTTTTTTTTTCTGTCTTCTCTGCCACTTGGTGGCGTTGAAGGATACCATTTGCTAGAGTATAAAACACAAGTGTCTAGGTATGACTTGTGATATTGGTCAGTCTGGTGAATCAAAGACAGCTGATTGTTTGAAAGAAAGATCCTGTCAGAAATGACATGCTTACGCTTCCTAAATCATACTGGCTTAAATGAACTGGTTGTGTTTGTAGCATTAAGATATCATGTATTTTTATCTCACAATTTCACAGATTTATATTTATCGTTTAAGATAGAAGTTCATTGAGTAGCCTACTATGAAAAGCTACTGTAACTTTAATAGTTTAAATCTTTATTGATACTCAAATTCAGTGTTCAGAAATGTGGCCCTTCCAGTCACAGTGAATAACATAAGCAGGATAGATGATAGAATTTATAAACAAGAAGCTCTATTGATACTCTGTTGAGTAACTTCAAAGTTTCTCAAAGTACTGCTGTTCATTTAACACAGAAAGAAGGTGTTTAAAGGCACAACAGCAAAAAAAAAAAAAAAAAAAAAAAAAAAAAGGCTGTTTAATTCTAAGGAAATAGTGACATAGGAGAGGTTTAAAATTTGTACAAGTGCAAAAATAGATATTTGTATAAATGGGCAAAAATATATTTACAGTAATGCCCTTAAAACCTAGCAGGCAAGCGGGCTGTAGCACAAATAAATGCACAGACATGCTGGTTGTGATTTTAAAAAATGACAGAGGTTTAACTCATAAATATTAATTACACACAAATAATTTACCATGAGCTTTTACTGTTTTGATGAATAGTCCATGTGATTGATTAAATGAATAACATAAAGATGATTAGCAAAGTTCAAAAAGCATGTAAATAACAATTTTAACAGTACAAGGGGATGTTAATTTCGTATAATTTCTCATTACACTGTGATCTGAGCAGGAAATGATTCTTGTGAACTTGTGAAATATTTCATTTGATCCATATTTCTGCCGCAGTCCGTCTTAGGGTTTTATAGGTAATTTTATGTTATTTTATAGGTCAATGAATAAATGCATGGATCAGCATGTGAATGTCAGGCATGACATCTTTTTGCATGGAGGGTTCTGGGTTCTGATTCAGTATAAAATAACTTTTTTTTTTTTTAATAAACCAAAGATTTACGTCAGTGAATGTCAAGGGAGGTGACGCATTTGTTTGGATTTTGTTTTGTGATTTCATAGAAACAGATTGCGGCTGTCACTTTCGGATGCTCGTAACAAGTGTAACTTTCACTCAGCAAAACATAAGAAATGACATGAAAATCTTCTCTACAGTTGGAGATGATTTCTATGTATTAGATACAACCTGCTACAAGCTTTTCATAAAGTGCTGAGGACAAAATAGGCTGTGGTTGTGAGCTGCACTATAAATGATGCCTATGATTTTAACTAGGTTTTCTGTTATAAACATATCTCTATAAACACTTTTTTATTTCTGTTATTTTTCATTTTTTGTGGCAATCAACAGCATAAGTGAGGGAATATCCTGATGTTACTGAACAACTTTGATGCATTCATAAATGAACGCTGAACCTCGCGCACACACACTAACAATGTGCTTTACATTTCAGCCTGAAGTGACACCCCACTTGCCCTGGAGTCACCGAAAATCACCCACAAATACCTTCTTTGCAGCTTTGCCAAAGCCAAATGTGACACCACTGCACTGGACAATATGCACTCAGGACTCCAGCTTCAAACCACCCCGACCCTGATAAATGTGCCTTTTTGAGGTTCCACAATGCCTTTTTACGCTAGAGTTGCTTAAGCTTAAGTGGCGAGTTTCAAGTGAATTTAAAGGGATGTCTTTTTTCCTTAATGTACATATAGAAAATAGCTTATTCTACTACTTTTAAACTAACATCACTTTGTGACTTTGTTCTGTAGAATCCCAAATAGTTGTGCCAAACCACTCAAATGTGCCAAACTAATAATTACAAATACCTCTGTGTGTGTCTTATATTGTGAAGTACACTACCAGTCATATTATGGACACACTTTGCTACAATGCTAAAAATAAACTGAACTCATCTATTACATACTTCAGTCAGACAACATAATATGGTTCTAAAATGTAGAATTGTAGTTGTTTGTAGTTATACAACCGCAGTGAAGTTGAAGTTAAAATTAACACTGTGAAAGGACATCAGTCACAATTCCCTCCTTTTTCAGTCTATTGTGTCTGATTTTAGTCTGAATGTGTGACGTCAGTACCTGCTGGAAGCCATTCTCTTTAGTTGGTTGGCTGTTCTAATGCACTTTGTATGTAGACAGAAATGAATGGTTGGAAATACCCTTATTTACCAATAAAGAGTGAGTTTTAAAGGCGCTGTCTGCTTCATTATGTTCTATTCTTGACACATTGTGTGTATTTAAATAGCAGAAATGTTCAACCAGGGTGGTACAAATTCAATAAACAGGATGTGACCTTAAAGAGATTCCCTAGAGATAGTGAATGGAAGATAAGAAGTGGGCCTCACATGTGACTTAACAATAGCAGCAGATTTCAGACATTATTTTAGGCCGTCACTAAAATATTCACTGCAGCCTGTGAGTCACTGTTGGATATTTGCAGTGGTCAGTTCAAGGCTAAAAAGGCTGTTTTGCTTTCAGTAATATTTAACTGGCTAGTTTTGGCCACATCCCACAGTGCCCAAGAAACTGCTACTGTATTGACTGTGGGAAACATGATTTCTGTTCAGCCTCTTTGGAATACTGTATAGCCCATCCTGGAATATTCAAGGTAAGAATACAGCAGAAAGATCTGTAATTCAAAATACAAATGTCAAACAGTATCTTGTTCATATGTTGTCATGAGCTTATAAGGTAGCAATAGACTCGTTAAGGTAGCAATAGACTCGTTGGCTACAATGTGGTTATTTATTTATCTATATATATTTAAAAGAGGTAGCAATAGACTCGTTGGCTACAATGTGGGAAAAATCCCATGTGTAGTTGTTTATTTATTTATTTATTTTTCACCCTAAACTCAAAAGAGAAAAAAACAGGGATTGATTTTTTTAGCACAAAGAAAATGATAATAACAATAATAATAATACTAATAATTGTATTTTATTTTAATGACTATTATGCAAATTTCAACCGTACTTCATACTGTAATGCAAAATTTGTGAAATTATTTTTATTATGCTTTCTTAGTTTCTCACATAGTTTCTCAGTTGAGCTCATAAAAGTGTACATTTATAAAATAATAATTTGAAAGTTTTGGATGGAGCATCAGTATCAACATGTATACTTTTCAGAGGTATTTCATGTAATCTACCACTTATACAGTACATCAGGCAGTATTATTATACTGGATTTAATTTTTCATTATGTCCAGAGAGGATAACTTCCATTAGTGTATTACAGGAATGATAATGTAATGTGAATTATGTAACGTGTAACATACATATACAAGTGCTTCTCAATAAATTAGAATGTTGTGGAAAAGTTCATTTCAGTAATTCAACTCAAATTGTGAAACTCGTGTATTAAATAAATTCAATGCACACAGACTGAAGTAGTTTAAGTCTTTTGTTCTTTTAATTTTGATGATTTTGGCTCACATTTATCAAAAACCCACCAATTCACCATCTCAACAAATTAGAATACTTCATAAGACCAAAAAAATTTTTTTTGACCTTCTGGAAAGTATGTTCATTTACTGTACATGTACTCAATACTTTATAGGGGCTCCTTTAGCTTTAATTACTGCCTCAATTTGGCGTGGCATGGAGGTGATCAGTTTGTGGCACTGCTGAGGGTGGTATGGAAGCCCAGGTTTCTTTGACAGTGGCTTTCAGCTCATCTGCATTGTTTGATCTTTGTTTCTCATTTTCCTCTTGACCATAGATTCTCTATGAGGTTCAGGTCTCATGACTTTTCAGTCCACTCACCATAAAAGCAAACCAACACCATGGTCATTTAACCAACTTTTGGTGCTTTTGGCAGTGTGGGCAGGTGCCAAATCCTGCTGGAAAATGAAATCAGCATCTTCAAAAAACTGGTCAGCAGAAGGAAGCATGAAGTGCTTCAAAATTACTTGGTAAATGGGTGCAGTAACCTTTGGTTTTCAAAAAACACAATGGACCAAAGCCCAGCAGATGACATTGCACCCCAAATCATCACAGACTGTGGAAACTTAACACTGGACTTCAAGCAACTTGGGCTACTTCTCCTTAGCCCAGGTGAGACACCTCTGACGTTGTTTTTCCAAATGAAATATAAAACTTGCTCTCATCTGAAAAGAGGACTTTGGACCACTGGGCAACAGTCCAGTTCTTCTTCTCCTTAGCCCAGGTAAGACGCCTCTGATGTTGTCAGTGGTTCAAGAGTGGCTTAACAAGAGGAATACGACTACTGTAGCCAAATTCCTCAACACATCTGTATGCCTTGACCCCAGCCTCAGTACATTCCTTGTGAAGTTTACTCAAATTCTTGAATCGATTTTGCTTGACAATTCTCATAACTGTGAACTTCTCTCGGTTGGTTGTGCATCTTTTTCTTCCACACTTTTTTTCCTTCCACTCAACTTTCTGTTTAACATGCGTTGTATACAGCACTCTGTAAACAGCCAGCTTCTTTGGCAATGAATGTTTGTGGCTTACCCTCCTTGTTAAGAGTGTCAATGACTTGTCTTCTGGACAACTGTCAGATCAGCAGTCTTCCCCATGATTGTGTAGCCTAGTGAACCAAACTGAGAGACCATTTTGAAGGCTCAGGAAACCTTTGCAGGTGTTTTGAGTTGATTAGCTGATTGGCATGTCACCATATTCTAATTTGTTGAGAAGGTGAATTGGTGGGTTTTTGTTAAATGTGAGCCAAAATCATCACAATTAAAGAACCAAAGACTTAAACTACTTCAGTCTGTGTGCATTGAATTTATTAAATACACGAGTTTCACAATTTGAGCTGAATTAATGAAATAAATGAACTTTTCCATGACATTCTAATTTATTGAGATGCACCTGTATCGGTATTGCCTTTGCATTTTTTTAATTTTTAATTTTTACCTGGACCTAATATGAAATATATTAAAATATATATTAAACATGTAGAAAATTTATATAAATGTAATTCCAAAAGAATACACAATTCAACAAAATTATTTGGTTATTTAAATAGTATGATAAACATACCCATCTGGATTATATTTCACAACACTTTAATGCAAGTTTGACTGCACCATTCTCAGTGTTGTAAACAAGTTTAATTGTCACTACAATTTTATATTTTGTGTCAATTTGCAAATATTTTCTCTACTGTTTCCTTGCTGCACAGAACAATGGCCTGACTGTTTCTCTGGCAATATGCATGGCCACATCCTTCAGCTGTGTGTAATCCAAGGTCAGTGTGTCATCTGCTAAGTAAAGGCTTGTGTGTTTATCCAAGTACATGAATTTGCATCCAAGAAAAATTGCTGTAGGATTAAAGTGGAATGTACATTAATACAGAATATCACTGGTTTACTTGAATACTGCAATAATTGCTGCTGAATTTTTTTTTTTTTTTTTACTGTACTTACGCCAAATTTCTTTATTTTAAGGTCCAATTTTAAGGCCCTACAATGTTGCCTCAATAAACTCCTAATTTGCAATTATTAATTTTGTGATGTTGGGTAGGATTAGGGATGTAGAACATGGTCATGCAGTATATGCGGTTTATGAGTACTAATAAACAGCCGATATATTAATAATAGGCATACTATTAGGCAACTAGTTAATAGTGAGAATTGGACATTGTAGACATTGTCTACAGTTTATTCAAATGTGTCTCTCTTCTTCACAGCTGTAGCCTCTTTTATCCATCTAGAACCCAAGAATGCTACTGTGTTACGAGGCAGTGAGGTTCACTTTAACTGCAGCACTGATGAATCCTGGGATGTCATGACTTGGCTGTTGGGTGGAAGAACAGTCCTCACCATCTCAGTGGAACATGGTCCTCTAGGCAGAGATGAGCATGTGTCCACAGTCAATCACTCCACCTCATCTCTCTCCATGTGGGAGTTAGTGCTGATGAACGCTTCCTTCAGCGCCATTGTACAGGAAGTCATATGTGAACTGCTGCCTACAAGACTTGGCAGATCATCATCAGCCCTGTTTGTACAAGGTATGTGAGCTTTTGCAGATCACATTTATTTAAATATTTGCAAAACTGTGTCATGCAAGACACTGTAATATTTTTACTAATTATTACTTAACTCTTTAGCATTCATATGTCCTTGTTTGAGCACATGACTTGTCATGTGTTTGTTTATGCCATGTGCTCTTTTGTCTATTGTCTTGACCCCACCCTTCTTGTTATCTGGTTATTGGTTCATTTGCTCCACCTGTGTCTCCTTCGTTACCCTCCTTGTTTGCTCCCTATTTATTCTCCTTGTCTTGTGCTGGTTCATTGTTTGTATATATGTGCAAGGCATGTACCCTGGTTGTTTCCTGGCTTGTTCTGCCTTGCCATGACATGTCGTGCCTGACTGCCTGCCTGCCTTTTTCCCCCCTTGGGGTAGTTTTTGTTAGTTTTTATTTTGTTTTATTTTTAATAAAAGGCCATTCTTCCTGCACCTTTGAGTCCTCGCCTCATCCCTTTATAGGGGTGCACCGATAAAGATTGGCCGATAATTAATGCGCATCTCGTCAGTAAAGCCGGTTCTCTAATCAGCGGTAAATTCCATCAGGTTCGTGATTTCACATAGAGCAGCTGTTACTACACAGAGCTGTTGATCACAGACAAGCTGCGCAAATAAACGCTGACAATGAATGTGGATTTGCACAGCTTGTCTGTGAATCACGGCTCTGTGTAGTAACAGCTGATCTATGTGAAATCACACACCTGAAGGAATTTACCGCTGATTAGAGAACCGGCTTTACTGACAAGATGTGCATTAATGATTGGCCGATCTTTATCATGCATCCCTATCCCTTTAAACTACCGTGACAGAACGAGCCAGCCACATGAGTACTCAGCAGAGAATGGGCTCAGTCCAGCTACCAGCCTCCGCTACCTGAAGTCCCCTCTACCAACCCATGCTTCGGGAAGTTCCTAAATTGAGTGAATTTACTATGGATTTCAGGAGTCCTGCGGAGGGGCTGGAGTACAATGATGCAGCTCTCAAGACCCTGTTCAACTATGCCCTTGATAAGCCCATCAGCACTTGGAGGAGGTTCGGCACAAAGCACCTGTCTTTTGGGGCTGTTGTGGACTTTCTATCCCACAGGGAGAGATAGTCAGTTCCAGAGCAAGAGATACCTTCTCATGTGGTGCCTTTTCACAACATGGCTGCCATCCATAGTCTCGGCCCGTCATTGCCAACATTCTAGAGTCTAGAGTCCCAACATGGCCGCCAGTTCAGAGCCTCTTCACAAGATGGGTGCCAGTCCAGAGCCTATTCATAGGATGGTCACCAGTCCAGAGTCTCCAGCCATCATGGCTGCCACACCAGAGTCTTCAGCCGACATGGATACCACTTCAGTGTTCCTGGGTATCATGAACGTGCTGCATGAAGTCATTAAGGTGGGCCCAAGGCGTTTTGAGACTGGTTTCCAGTTAAGCCGGCTGCAACCAATGAATCTGCTCTAGAGCCTGTTCCAGTCTGTGATTCTGTGCCAGAGTTCACTTAAGCCCCAGAGCTCAGTTCTGTGTTGGCTCCAGCCTGTGAGTTTCCTGCCTGTCCTATCTCAACCAAAGAGGCCATTGCTGAACCCCTAGCCTGCCCTGTCACTGCCAAAGAGGCCATCTCTGAGCTCTTTGCCTGTCCTGTCAAATATACAATTCTTGAACTCTGACCTGTCTGCCTGTAATGTTGTGGCTGCAGAGACAGTTTTTAACCTCTCCGTGCTGTTACAGCTCCGCCTGGTTCACAGTGGTGGTCTTCAGCTCCTCCCTCTCCCAGGTCCCTGCTCCTCCCCCACCACCCTGCCCCCCCGCCCCCACTGCTCCACCCTCTCACCCCTCCTCCCTCTCTTCCCTGGCTCGCTGCTCTGGTGGCTCCAGCCTGGTCGCTTGCTCTGCCATAGTCCCCAGGCCCTCCTCTACTCCACTGGCCTGGCCCACCAACCCTCCCCTGTTCCGCCACTTCTCCACCACCCTCCTGAATTTTTGTTTCATGTTTCTGATTGTGTAGCCTCTGGAATCCGCTCCTTAAAGGCATCTGTCACTTATGACCCTAATTTCCCCCTTAAATGTAATATTTGGATGTGCCACCTTTAGCAGAGGCATGTTTAGAGTTTTGGGGGCCCTAAGCAAGCAGTTCCTGGGGGGTAACCCTCGGTAGAAATCACGTTCCGCGGGGGCCCACCTTGACTGTGAGGCTCCACACAGTAGCGTGTTTAGGTATGCTGAATGTCAGTAGTGTGCTTAGGCACCTAAACACGCTACTGACATTCAGCAGCAATAACTGCAACCAAACTCTTCAGACAACTGGGGATCAGTATTTCACAGTGCAGTGGTGGAATTTTGACCTACTTTTCTTTGCAGAACTGCTTAACAACTGTTGGAGGGTATGAGCATGGACTACCCATTTAAGGTCCTTTCACAGCATCTTAATTGAATTGAGTCATTACATTGACTAGGCCACTTCAAAAATTAAGTTTTCAGAGGTGGACTTACTCCTGTGTCTTGCTGCATAATCCATTTTTCCTGCATCGGTTTTGAAAGCCTCATAAAGCATCATTCAGGAAAAAGGTGGATAAATACTACTTTAATATACATTATACAGAGGCAAGATAAAAAAAATAAAAATAAAAGAAACACCATCTACACTTTTCTGAAGACAGTCAGTTCCCCTCAGAGATTATTCGTATAAACCCACATTCCCAGTTGTAATGATTTATTAAAAAAGGGGACATAACACACACATTTTCACCAATCTCATGTTAATCTTGTGTACCTATATAGAAATATTGCATTCAAATTCAAATTCAGAATTGCTTTATTGGCATGACTGTAAATGATACAATATTGCCAAAGCTTAGTATACATGTAGAAAAAGATAAAAATAATAATACAATAACAATAACAATAATTAAATGAACATCACAGTAATAGAATTGAATATTATAACATCTTAGAAGTATTAAACTGTAACAAATTATAATGTGTGAACATGTGATACCACAGTCTTTAACTTACATAAAAAACACACATACATACTAAGGATCACTGTGGTGGACAGTAGGGTAACACACTGACGTCAGACACAACACACACATTCAACTGTTGTCTCCCTTAGGGCTGTGGAACATCTACACGTATCTCGCAGCAAGTGCTGCTGTCTGTCCCTCACCTAATATTATTTTTATTTGTTCTGTTTTACTAATGGCTGTAAAGTTCTTTATTAAGTTGGTGAATTTGTTGAAGTAAAGGTTTCTTATGGACATGTATTTATGACAGTGAAGGAGGAAGTGTGTCTCTGTCTCGATCTCTCCTGTCTGACAGTGAGCACACACCCTTTTCTCTCTGGGTAACCAGCTCTTTCTGTGTCTGCTGGTCTCGACGGCTAGACTGTGCTCACTGAGCCTGTACTTGGTCAGGATCCATCTCTGCTTTGTGTCTCTGACGCTCTGGAGATAATCTTCCCATTCATAATTTGGTTTTAGAGTTCGATAGAATTGTAATTTACTTGTGTTTTAGTTTCTTGATCCCAATGTTCCAGATATGTATTTTTAGATTGTTTGATAGTTTGATTGATTTTGATGTTCAGGTGAGAAGCAGTGCTGGTTTGAGACTGGATAGTGTTAGTAGAGTTAGTCAGGTAAGTAAGTCTCAGAACTAGCTGACTGAGTGGACTCTTTTCGGGGTTCAGTTCTTGGGTTTGTAGCGCTTTAAGATGTAGCGATTCTGTTGGACTTGATTTAAGATGCATCCAAAATTTGAGAGATCTTTTATGCATATGGGAATTGGCCCTACATGCGTTATTGGGTGTTCTTTGTAGTTTTAGAACCATTTTGCAGAATTCTGTGTGTCGGGCTTCTGTTGGATGTCTTTCCCATCTAGTGTAGCTCTGATCACTGAGTGGACCCCAAACCTCACTTCCATACAAGCGCTATGGGCTGAATCACACTATCAAAGATTGGAAGCGGTATTTCAATATTTTTGAATTTTTTCTTGATTGTGTATAGAGCTCTTCGAGCTTTATCTTGAGAGCATTCACTGCCAAACTCAAACTCCCCGATGCAGTGAGGATCAGGCCGAGGTAAGTGTACTGCATCATGTGTTCTACGGTGGTGCTGCCTAGACTGAACTGGTATCTATGTTCCTTCATGCATCCTTCATATCTCAGAAGAGTCTTTAGTTTTATCAGATTTATGAAAGAAAAATACAGCTTTACAATTCTCTCCAAAAACAGCCGAGCTCCTGGAGGCGTGCCGTGGGTGGGGCTAAAGAGTCCCGAGCATTTATGCGCCGATTGCCAACAAAACACAGAAATTTGATGCAGTTTTACTCTCTGCCTGCGATTCCAGCTCATTACTGGGATATTTTATCGCTGGGACTGCTCAGTGCGAAACGTTGCTTTCCCGGAAAAGTAAACTGCATCCACTGTTCACGTAACGCTGGGTTCTTTGGAAAGTTGAACAAGGTTCTCTATCCTTCACATCCAAAAACACACTTCTTTGGTGACATTTTTCTGGAGCATGTCCTGTGCAGCGCTGCTGATGACTTACGTAACCTGAATGAAGCACATTGGTGGGTGCGCGCTTTTGCTCTTGCTCTATTTGCTGTGTACACGCGCTCTTCCGAGAGAAGTGTCCATGCAAGGAATTCCGCTATTCGTGACGTCATGAAAAGCCATGCTCGAAAAAAACTTTCAGAAACTTATTCAAACCCAGAAGGAGTGTATTTGGCACAGAAATACTCCGTCATACGTCCATGAAACTTTAGCAATGTTTAGCATGGGAATCCAACTCTTTAACAGTGTAAATAACCCTGAATGCATGAAATAGCATTAGACCCCCCTTAAAATCTCAACTCACTAGAATTGTCACATATGTTAATTGATCTTCAAACGGCATGGGGTGAATTGTGACATCCCTAGTGTTAGGGGAGTCATAAACAGAGACCTTCAAGAGGCCTGCAGTTCCTTCTGTGCTATCCTGGGGTCGTTTGTGACTTCCTGGATGAGTTGACGATTTTCTCTTGAAGGAATTTTGAAAAGGTTGGCCAATTTTGAAAGGTCAGCAAAGGTTTGCTACTGTTGCTCCATTTGGAGATAATGGCTCTGTGGTTCTTAGGAGTCCAAGAGACTTTGAAATAGCTTTGTAACCGTTTCCAGACTGATGTATTTAAGTCACCTTGTTCCTCATAATTTCTGGAATTTCTTAAATAGTGTGTTACTGAGTAAACCAACTTCTTTCTTTTGAAAAAGTTCTGTTTAAGTGTTGATTTAATTGAACAGGTTTGGCAGTAATCAGGCCTGGTTGAGTCCAGTTGAACCCCATTATGAATGGGGCAGTTTCCTAGATTTGGGAATTAGTAACTATCAGTATGTATTAGATAACTTTTTTTTTTTTCTTCAATAAGTATTTATATAACATAACATTTTTCCCACCTTAGGCCTAAAGTACCTGCGCTGTAACTGCCATAGACAATGGGGGTCAACCATATATTACCCCAAATCATAAATATAATACAAATCCAAAAGCACTATATTTCAATAGTAAATTCGGGTAATATCACTAATTTTCCCCCTATACAGTCTTTTTATTATTATTATTATAATTTTTTTTTATCAGTTCTTAATTGGATTTTTGCTTTGAAATGTGATACAATTTTGACTAATAAGTTATTAGTGCAGCTTATGCATTTGGGACCACATTGATTTTACTTACAATTTTAAAGAAATAATTAGTAAACCTAAGATTAGTGTGTTTAATTTTTTTTTGTGGTGTTGAACGCTATGCAAGTTGGTTGACATTTCTATAAAACTGACTTAAAAAAAATGTTTTATTTGTACATTGTGCAGTAAGCAAAGTTAAATTTATGAAGAAAAAAAAATCAATTTCTTATTAATCATGACAACAATTACACCAAAATCACAAAATTACCAACAAAAAAAAAATAATAAAATCTTAAAATCTAAAATTGAGCAAAAACCTGTGTCCACCAACCATTCAATTAATAATTTGCCCCATAATAATAATGAAATGAAGATAATCTTGTTCACATATTGGTTATGTGTTGATATAAAGGCCAGATCTTTCTACATGCAGAGGAGCTGTCGGTTTTTATACGAGATAGCTGATTAAGGGGTAAGCATCGACTAAGATGTTTTTCATGGAGGGGAATTCATTTGCTGCTGGCCGGAGTGAAGACTGCTGCTCTGGCAGTTTTGATGGAGCATATGACATTGTCGATGTCAGAGCAAGGGCTCTTGGGATGGGAATCGATTGGCAGTCATTAAAAATACCTACTGCAGAGCCACTCTACTGGGTGGTAAACCGAGAGAAAGCACAGCTCGACTCTAATCTTGTATTCAGTGGCCATCAGCGTCCATCTGGTCCACTCATTTCTCACTCTAACTTGTCACTCTTATGGAAACTAAAAATGACAACCATATTGTGCTTTACTGCTATTGGAACTGACTTCTACTCTCAGTTCGTAAGTTCTTTTTATAAAATAAGCCAATATGTTTTAAGTGTTCACACAAATGTATTGTATTATATTATATTATATTATATTATATTATATTATATTATATTATGTGCTGGGCAACGATACATTAAGTGGACAACTGCGGTGTCCACTCACAGTTCCCCCGAGGCATTTAAAATCGCGATTAAGCGCATGATCTTCTGCGATTAATCACGATTAATCACATTGTTATGCACAAAATTAAATATTGAATTCAAAAGTAGTGTATTGTGCACTTTTTTTCATTTAAAAGTACTGCTAAATGAACAAACTCAAAAAACAATAAATCGAGGAGCCCACTCACACCGGTGTCCACTCACAGTTCCCCCGAGGCGGCAGGGCCCACTCTCAATATTCCAGAAATGGCGGAGCCCACTAGCACTTCCTCCAAGTGTGTTTGGACCCAGATCCTGTTGTCTCTGTGACTTTCCCTCATTGTTTTTGACAATTATATTATATTATATTATATTATATTATATTATATTATATTATATTATATTATATTATATTATATTATATTATATTATATTATATTATATTATATTATATTAATATCCTCTGTGGAACTTAAGACCAGTTTGGCATGCAGGTGTCTCGCTCCATTTCCACGACTCATTCCACGGATATAACCTTGCTTAAATTATATTAGATCTGGACGATGCCTCAAAATTTCATTGAAATGTACAGTATCTGGCTGATCATATCTGGTATGATGCTTGGACCCCTAAATGTCTAAACTTTTTGTACACCCAAAATTACAAAACCTTTTCAGGACAAGCAGGAATTTTATGCTGGTATTATGACCAACTTTTCTAGTCAAGTCAAGTCACCTTTATTTGTATAGCACTTTGTACAATACTGGTTGTGTCAAAGCAGCTTTACAGTGTTAAACAGGAAAATAGTTTGTCAATAATGCAAGAAGACAATAACAGAGTCATTTTACAACTACGCAAGCCAAAGGCGACAGTGTCAAGGAACCAAAACTCCATGGGTGACAGAAATGGAGAAAAGACCTTTGGAGAAACCAGGCTCAGTTGGGGGTAAAAACCTTGGGAGAAATCCACTCAATCCTTGGTGGATTTATTGGTATGTTTTGGGTCATTGTCATGTTGCAAAGTCCAGTTCCTCTTCAGCTTCAGTTTTTTGACAATGTTCCTCAAGCACCTTCCGGTCCAACGAATTCATAGTGGATTCTATAATGGTGAGCTTGCCAGGTCCTGCTGCAGCAAAGCGTCCCCAAACCATGACACACCCACCTCCATTCTTCATAGTTGGTATGAGTTTTTTTTTTTTTTTGCAGAAATGCTTTACTTGGTTTGTGCCAAACATGCCCATTGTTACGTAGTCATAATAATTAGATTTTGGACTCACCTGTCCAAAGCACATTATTCCAGATGTCCTGGCCTTTTTCTATGTGTTCTTAGGCAAACTTCAAATCTTGCCCTCATGTTCCCTTTCGAAGGGAACTTCGACAATACGTCATCGACGTTATGGGGAACACCTCAGGCGTGACAGGTGTCTGAAATCAAATATCAACTCACAGCAATCATGCTGACCGACGACAGCCGTGAATCATCAGCTTGAGTGATGAGCGTGCAACCTGGATATATAAAAAGGGCGCCTTGAAACCATGACAATATCCTTTTCGTCTTCAGGGACTGTTTTGTCTGATTTAAACGTCTGCTTACAGCGAAAATGAAACGCACATTTAAGGCAAGTCCTAAAAATTTTGTGAAATGTGCTGACCCGTGCCCAAGATATTTGTCGCCGGGTGACACTCACGAGATGTGTTTGTACTGTTTGGGTGAAGAGCACTCACAGGATGCTCTTGAGGGAGCATCCTGTGCAAGTTGTGAGCGTTTTCCTATGAGAACGCTCCGCTCTCGTCGAGCTCTCTTCTCGAGGGAAGGGAGTTCAGCATCTGGTCCTCGCGGATCGAGTCCCGCTCGTGCCGAGGCAGAGCGGCGACGTGCTTCATGGGGCTCCCAGATGGAGCTCGCTGACAGTCTCGAGAGGGGCGTTAACCTCTCGGACGCGTCATCGGCTGACGAGAGTGAGCTGCAGGTGGATGACGGAGACGATTCTCCTACTGATACTGCAGAGAGTGCTCTTTGGGCTGGGCAAGAAATGGCTGAGGAGGATGATTTAGACCCTCAACCTCGTCAGCCATCCTGCCCCGTGTACGCAGAGTTGGTGGAAGTTATGGAGCGCGCCACTGACAAACTTCAGTTGCCATGGCGGCGCGCTCAGGGAGAGATCGTTCGCGGTCGTTTGGACGATCGGTTTCTCCCTGAACATAGACCACCAGCTCAGCAGAGCCTTCCATTCCTTCCTGGTCTCCATTCAGAGATCGAGAGGGCATGGAAGAAACCATACTCTGACCGTATTCATCGACATCAGTGGGGTAATTTCGCTGATGTTGAGGGGATCGGGGAGTATGGTTATGTGTCGATGCCGCCCATTGACGAGACGTTTGCGAACTCGTATCTGGGCGGGTGTCGACACTAAAAGCTCCGACTCTGCCATCCAAGCCCCTTAAAACCATGGCTCGCTTGAATGGCAGAGCGTACACGGCAGCAGGTCAGGCTGGTGCTGCCCTTCATACAATGGCAGTGCTCCAAGCCTACCAAGCTGACCTGCTGCAGGATCTCGACCAGGGGGCAGGGCTGTCCCCTGAGGCAGTCGCTGAGTTGCGCCGGACCACAGATTTGTCTCTCCGGGCCACTAAACAGACTGCTGCCGCGATCGGCCAATCGATGGCGGCGATGGTGGCCACGGAGAGGCATCTGTGGCTCAACCTGGCTGATATCGGGGAGAAAGAAAAATCCCTTCTCCTTGATTCACCAGTTTCGCCTGCTAAACTTTTTGGCACCTCCGTTGAGGCGGTGGTTGGAAAGTTTAGGGAGGCAAAGGTGCGCTCAGCCGCATTTAAGACCTGTATACCGCTGAGATCCGGGCCCCAACCCAGGCAGGCGGGAGGACCTGGTCCGTCTTGGTCTGAGGACTGTAGACAGGACCAGAGGTCTAGTGTCACCTCTCGTGCGCCCCCCCCCCCCCATGGAGGAGTAGGACGCAGAGGAGGCGAGCCTCCCGCAAGAAGAGGGACTTAAGTAGGCTTCACCAGGCCTCTCTGTAAGCGAGCTCCCATGTTTTTTGGTTGTCAGGTAGTAGGCCTAACCAGGCCTCCCTGGAGTTGAACTCCCACATACTGTGGTTGTCAGGTAGTAGGCCTCTCCAGGTCTCCCTGAGAGTAGTTTCACAGTGGTGCTGGGTTTTGTAAGCTAGTGGCCGCTTACTTTCAGTTTAGCAGTCCTTTTCAGGCAGCTACCGAAGGTGAGCATGGGCCCTGGCTCGGCTCAAGTTTTTATTCTCTGCTACTGGTTCCCTCCTGGACCCTCTTTATCCTGCTACAGCCTGGTTGCCTACCAGGTAGATCTTATGCTCCCCTCACTGAGGGTCAATATGAGTATGTGGTCTCCTGAGTCTGGTCAGTCAGTCGTAGGCCTCTCATGAGGCCTCCCAGTTAGATCAGTCCTTAGGCCCTCACAGGCCTCCTCAGTGTTTTGAAACACAAACAGGGGTAGATCCGTGGATCGAGTAGAGAAACTCCCCTCGCTGGCAAGGGTTGTAAAGCACTATGCTGAGTCATACTCTCCAGGATATCCCGTCTCTGAGATCCGGCCCGAGTGGTTCACTGCCTGCTCCGCAGTTCTTCGGGTTGGATGCCTTCCTAAAGGCAAGTGTCCAGAGGCTCTGTCTTTGGACAGACAGGAAGTGGCCAGTCTGTAGTGTCTTATGTAGTGACACCAGGTCAGGCCTGCCTGGTGGCATTTCAGGTGGCACGTTCCTTGAATAGTGACTGGCTGGGGTTCCCTCGGGTTCCCTAGCCACATTCCCTACAAGGGACCCCTTCTAAGAAGTTGAAGTTGTGGTCCTAGGCCCTTGAGCAGGCCCAGGTAGACCTTTCACTAAACTATGTTTATGGAGGTTTTCTGTGGTATCATATAGCTTGGGCTATGACCGTAGGGAGTGCTGTCACTGACAGCCCAGTGTGACCTGAGGGTGAGTGGTTCTAGCATTCACTGAATTGCTGGTTCTGACAGTTGTCACTGCCATTGGGCATGTACTCCCTTTAGCATGGCGGCGTGGGTATTTCGTTCCCCATAACGTCGATGACGTATTGTCGAAGTTCCCTTCGAAAGGGAACGTCTCAGGTTACAAATGTAACCTTTGTTCCCTGAGAACAGGGAACGAGACAATACGTCTCCCAGCCATGCCTCGGGGTCTGCCTGCCAAACAGTCCCTTCAGACGAAAGGATATTGTCATGGTTTCAAGGCGCCCTTTTTATACAGGTCCTTCTCAAAAAATTAGCATATTGTGAAAAAGTTCATTATTTTCCATAATGTAATGATAAAAATTAAACTTTCATATATTTTAGATTCATTGCACACCAACTGAAATATTTCAGGTCTTTTATTGTTTTAATACTGATGATTTTGGCATACAGCTCATGAAAACCCAAAATTCCTATCTCAAAAAATTAGCATATCATGAAAAGGTTCTCTAAACGAGCTATTAACCTAATCATCTGAATCAACTAATTAACTCTAAACACCTGCAAAAGATTCCTGAGGCTTTTAAAAACTCCCAGCCTGGTTCATTACTCAAAAAACTGCAATCATGGGTAAGAGGTTAACCCAGAAGGCCATCATTGACACCCTCAAGCGAGAGGGTAAGACAGAGAAAGAAATTTCTGAACGAATAGGCTGTTCCCAGAGTGCTGTATCAAGGCACCTCAGTGGGAAGTCTGTGGGAAGGAAAAAGTGTGGCAAAAAAACGCTGCACAACGAGAAGAGGTTACCGGGCCCTGAGGAGGATTGTGGAGAAGGACCGATTCCAGACCTTGGGGGAATGAGTCTGGAGTAGAAACATCCAGAGCCACCGTGCACAGGCGTGTGCTTTTGAACCAGAAACAGCGGCAGAAGCGCCTGACCTGGGCTACAGAGAAGCAGCACTGGACTGTTTTAGTGGTCCAGAAGGAAAGTACTTTTTTTCGGATGAAAGCAAATTTTGCATGTCATTCGGAAATCAAGGTGCCAGAGTCTGGAGGAAGACTGGGGAGAAGGAAATGCCAAAATGCCTGAAGTCCAGTGTCAAGTACCCACAGTCAGTGATGGTCTGGGGTGCCATGTCAGCTGCTGGTGTTGGTCCACTGTGTTTTATCAAGGGCAGGGTCAATGCAGCTAGCTATCAGGAGATTTTTGGAGCACTTCATGCTTTCCATCTGCTGAAAAGCTTTATGGAGATGAAGATTTCGTTTTTCAGCACGACCTGGCACCTGCTCACAGTGCCAAAACCACTGGTAAATGGTTTACAGACCATGGTATTACTGTGCTCAATTGGCCCTGCCAACTCTCCTGACCTGAACCCCATAGAGAATCTCTGGGATATTGTGAAGAGAAAGTTGAGAGACGCAAGACCCAACACTCTGGATGAGCTCAAGGCCGCTATCGAAGCATCCTGGGCCTCCATAAACACCTCAGCAGTGCCACAGGCTGATTGCCTCCATGCCACGCCGCAGTGAAGCAGTCATTTCTGCAAAAGGATTCCCGACCAAGTATTGAGTGCATAACTGAACATAATTATTTGAAGGTTGACTTTTTTGTATTAAAAACACTTTTCTTTTATTGGTCGGATGAAATATGCTAATTTTTTGAGATAGGAATTTTGGGTTTTCATGAGCTGTATGCCAAAATCATCAGTATTAAAACAATAAAAGACCTGAAATATTTCAGTTGGTGTGCAATGAATCTAAAATATATGAAAGTTTAATTTTTATCATTACATTATGGAAAATAATGAACTTTTTCACAATATGCTAATTTTTTGAGAAGGACCTGTATATCCAGGTCACATGCTCATCACTCAAGCTGATGATTCACGGCTGTCGCCGGTCAGCATGATTGCTGTGAGTTGATATTTGATTTCAGACACCTGTCACACCTGAGGCGTTCCCCATAACGTTGATGACGTATTGTCTCATTCCCTGTTCTCAGGGAACAAAGGTTACATTTGTAACCTGAGACGTTTTTCTTAGACAGCAAAGGTTTCCTCCTTGCACAGCTCCCATGATAATGAAAGTTGTGCAGTCTCTTTCTGATTGTAGATGCATGCACTTTGACATTGACTGTCACAAGAGCTTGCTGTAGGTCCCGTGATTACATTTAAGGGTTTTTGGAGACTTCTTTTATCATCTTGCAGTCTGCTCTTGGGGGAAATTTGCTTGGACAGCCTGACCTGGCCATATTGGCAGTTGTATTAAATGTTCCTTACTTGTAAATCATTTCCTGGACAGTGTAATGGCTGATTACAAATTCTTTTGATATCTTTTTATATCCCTTACCAGACTCATAAGCACCTTGTGTCTTCTTTGTGAAGGCCTCGGAGAGCTTTTTGGATCTCACCTTGGTGAAACCTCTCACTTCAACAGTTAAGAGCAAACCATCATTTACAGATCATTTGAAAAATACTTTTCTTTGGTTTTACTTTAGTTATATTACTTGAATCTCCCAATAATTCTAAAATGAAGATCAAATGTCCACGTTTAACTATGTAAAAAAAAAAAAAAAAACGCTTTCATGGGGTGTCCTGATTTTTTCACCTGACTGTACAAGCAAACATCCAGTAGGAAAAATTAAGATCTTGCAGAATTTCAGGATTCAATTTTCATAAACCTGTCTATAATAATCTGGCATATCTAATCTTTTCAAAACTGTTAAATGTTCCATCTTTCTCAGTATTCCATAGAGAAAACATATCAGTCTAAAGATAAATCACCAAATCAATCAGTTTTCAAGACCCAGTTTGAATTACTCATGAATTCTATTCTGTGTGTGCAACTATTCTGTGTGTGCAACTATTCTGTGTGCAACTAAACCACAGCTCAGCTAAAAACTAAAGAAATGACCTGAGACACCATATTTTATGGTGTAAGCTTATTCTTTACCAAGATCACAAATTTGAATTGGTATATGTCCCTATTAACAGTCGTGCATGTTTAATAGAGCTGTTCCCTGTGGATGTGGGGCAAGTATGTGACTAACAGAGGTTTGGAATTAATTGGGCGTCTTGGCGTTTTCAGTTAGCAGTCAGCATCTCTCGCAGTGATTTGTGGCACACTGGGTCAGACTTACAGTTGGAAGGCGCCCACAAATCTTCAGGGAACTACAAATCATCCTCTCTCCTCTCATCACAAAAGACTCCTATTCATTTGCATGTGCAGGACTAAACACAATAGCTGTTTCTCACCAAGACAAACAGACCGGCCCACAAGTGAGTGGGCATGTGTGGAGATTTTCACATTATTATTGTTTTTGCCTTACATTACTTTATTGGCCTGTATATTGATGGGGACACTAAGAAAAAAAGTGGAAAAAGGTCAAAACATTTTTATAGCACCATGTGACGACTAGGACACTAGACCATTACTTCTGTGTGAATTAAAACGTGCCTCTACCAACACAATCTCATGGCAATTTGTAAATCTTTTGTGTTTTAGTGAATTGGTAACTAATTTGTAAGAATTTGTATGATCTCATTTGCATGTTTATGTACAATCTGCCTACATCCCACTTAAAGTTATGTTTAGGGATGGACCTTTATGCTTATTTATTTATTTATTTATTAATTTTTTCCTAAAAATCTTTTTTCCTAAAAATCTGAAGTTTTTTAATAATTCACATCCTATGGAGTCAATTCAATGCCCCATATATTTGCAAAATAATTATAAAAATAAAAGTATTGCAAAAGAAATTAAAGAATTACAAAAGAAAATTAAGTATTGTGAGAAAGAGCAAAAGGAAATATTTAGCAACACATATTTTCAATAGCCATGGCTACTAATTTATTTGCAACAATGCTTTTATTTTGCTTTTCAGTCAAGTGATAAGCTCTCAATGCTGTTTTTTTCCTTTGCGCTTCATGTTTCTGGGCATTTCATTTTCTGGCATTATTTTGAAATGGGGGTGGAGTCAAAGGACTGGGGCATGTACAACAGGCCTGAATATGCCTCCCCGGAATTAACATCAGTGGTCTGAGACAGATCACAACTGATCAAGGCACCGTCGTTGAGCAGTGGCATGTGGGTGGATAATTTTCTTTTGTTCACTAGCGTTAAAACATGCATGGTTTCATTTTTAGCATTAAAATGTGTCTTGTTTAGTTTTGTAAGCTATATGTGACCTGAGCTGGCAAAATGAGTCACAATGAGCAATTTTTCAAAAATTTGTTATTTTCATTTTCACATTCTCCACTAAAAGACCTTCAAAATTACACTGCAATGTCTTTTAATTGCTCAGCACAATGCAAGTCTACCTGGTGGATTTGGGGGGGGGGGGGGGTCGACTACAATCTAATGTGTTATATCTTCTCTATTTTGAACTGACTACTCAATAAAAATAATTGTTCAGAAAAAAAGAAGACCTTTAAAATTATGTTTTTATTTTAAATTTACAAATAAATTGATTATTAAAACTACAAAAGCAGTTCAAGCAGCGAGTGATTCCCTCTTTTCTTTTAACATTAATGAGACAGATGGCCTACGTACATATTAAAACCTACTGTACCGCATGGATCTATTATAATATTACACATTAGATGTTTTTCCCCTACAGTTCCCTAAACGTTCACTTAAGACATAACAGATTATGTTTACGTGAATACTTAAATACTGTAATTCTGTGTATATGTATCGGGATCGCGTGCTGTCGGAAGCGCCTTTATGCGGGCGCTTCGGATTAACAGTCAGCGCGAGAAACTAGCGGAGAAAAGGTACTCCTCTCAGAAAATGTACAAATAAAGATGATTTTAGATGTTTAATTATTATTTGGAGCATTGGAATTGCTAGACGAGGGCTTAATGAACTAATTTTTTGAAAACCTCAAATTTGACTAAAATCTACATTTTTCACTTTTTTGCGTGTAGCTCAAAATTAGCCCATGCTCATTCTGACTCAATTTGCCAGCATGGGTCACATATATGTATTAACATTGTTTGCTTAAAATCTGTTAACCTGTAGAAGGACACCTGTGCACAGAAGCATTCTTTGTTTACATTAGTTCAAAGGTACCACTAGTTTTAATGTAAAACAATGAAATTAACTTGATAAACTACACATCATTAAAAAGGTCTAAGACTCAAGCTTCATTTTTTGAACCTTACAGTGGCAGTAATTTCTTAATTTATGTCAGGAGGCATGTAAATGAAAGGTTCTTAATTTTTGTTTGCAAAAAAGCACATTTATTTTTTCTCAGTTTTATTTTTATATATATATATTTTTTTTATTTTGCAAGTATATGTGTCACTGAATTGACTCTATACACATCATGTGATTTAATATAAAACTGCCCCCTGATAAATAGTTAGCTTTTACACAAGATCTGTTTGGCCTCTATCAACATTGCAAGAATCCAAAAACTGACCTATATGCAGTTCACTGCACTATCAACACATTCACATGACAGTTTGTAACTTTTTTACATCTTGGCCAATTGATGATTTATTCATAAGAAATCACCATAAAATAGTAACATTTTCTAATGAGACTGAGTTGGCAGTTTCCAGCTGTATTGAACACTAGTAAAACACCAACTTTAATTAGAGCTATATAGTAGGGCATGTAGAAGCAAACTAAACTGTTTTCTTTTGTTAGCACCATCAGTATGTGGTTTGTTATTTTCAAACTGAGAGCATTAAACCTTTACCTCCACTCACTGGTCATGTTGCCACAGGCATGTTTTTCGTGGATTTTTGTTTCAATAAGAAGAAAATGTAAGCAGTGTTTGCTCATGCTAAACTCATAGCTACAATACTACATTTGGGTGGTAGCCAGAGTGTTGCTAAGGAGTTCTGTGAGGTTTTTGACATGTTGCTACGGTGTTCCGCGGTAAATCAAAAGACCCCACCCCAACCAAATCTCTGTAGTATTCTCATATTATATATTTTTGGTGTTTTTATCACCCACCAGGCAAGTCCATAATATTGAATAGTAATTGTAAATACTGTTTAGGATGGATAGTATGTGAACTAAGATGTAGCCTGTCTCTTATCCATATTCGCTTTCTGTATGGCTTTCCTCAATAGATTAGCTTGGCAAGAGTATCAGAATTAGGATGTAAATCAGAAAGGGCTAAACGTGTGTCAGCCTTTCGGACACAGGACTGCTCACAAAGCTTTTCATTAGGGTCATGGGCGGCCATACTTCTTCCAGATTAAACACAGTAATTTTCCCTGCCTGGCCCTCCAGCTGAAAAAAAAAAAAAAAAAAAAAAAAAAAAAAAATCACCCAGTTGACAAGGGAAGAGCGGCCCTGCTTAGGCACAGGCTTAGTGGATGATATTTATGTAGCTCTTATTGTTATCACCAAAAATACAGTATTAAAATACTCAATCCGTATTATTTTTTGAACTTGAGGATGTTTTTGTATATGAGTATAACTTACTTTGACACAAAACTCACATACTGTTTGTTCTGGGGAGGTGACTGATCAGTCTGTCGTCATTGTTGATATGTATTTACATGTATGGTACAAAAACATACTTTTATGAATGTTTGGGTAGATGTTTAAACATATAATATGTACTGCAACATCTAAAACAAAAGTATTATTAGGTATTTACTACTAGAATCCTGAAATATTTACAAATCCTGTATCTCATTTTGTATTTTGTAGATATATTTTAAATCCTTTAACTCTACCCCCAAACCTAAACTTAAGTGACACACCTCTGGACTGTTTGTTTGTGTTTTTCTCACCATGTGCTACCTGTGACCCAGTTTCTCCTTTGTTTGATTGTGTTCATTTGTTTCAGGTGTGTTGTGTTAATTGGCCCCGTTTTGTGGGGAAGTTGTGGCCTAGTGGTTGATGAGTTTGACTCCTAACCCTAAGGTTGTGGGTTCGAGTCTCAGGCCGGCAATACCACGACTGAGGTGCCCTTGAACAAGGCACCGAACCCCTGACTGCTCCCCGGGTGCCGCAGTATAAATATGGCTGCCCACTGCTCTGGGTGTGTGTTCACTGCTGTGTGTTTGCACTTTGGATGGGTTAAATGCAGAGCACGAATTCCGAGTATGGGTCACTATACTTGGCTGTATGTCACGTCACTTTCACTTTTTCACTTTCCCAATGTATTTAAGCCCTAGTCTGTGCAGTCTAAGGCTGCATCCAAAAACTTGACTTTCTGAATAGACTTTGCAGGCAGCGTTTTTGCATGAAGGCACCTCATGATTTTGGACAGACTTCTGAGGCACCGTAACGGTTTAATGATTTACAGCAAAGTAGAATGAGTTTTTGTGATAACTAAATGAATATTTAATTACTATAATACTGATTTCTCGCTAGAACTAACATCAAAAGTTAGCCAGAAATATACATTTACACACAAACTGACAACCAAACGCAACTTTCAGATGCCATCTTTATTTTTAGCTCAACCATCATGGAATGGAATGCACAGGATTGTGGGATATCAAAGGCAGCGAAGGATACATCTATGCTGCTTTCAAAATTTGATCAGAAGAAGGTACCTCTGGAGACAGGAAGTAAAGCAGGATTTGGATTTGAAGATTTCTTGATGCCTTGCTGCCTTGGAATGCTACCTCCGAAGGCAGCATTTTAGAGTTTTCAGATGCAGCCTATGCTTGTCGGGTCTCAAACGTCATGTTCGTGTGTTACAGCCATTCCTAGTGTGGATTACCCCCTTGTTTTGGATTTATTAAAGTCTTTTTATCTGATCCACATCTCCGTTGTTACTTCCGACACAGAGACCCAACCAAACAAACAAACAAAAAATTATAATTTGACTGCATGTTTTCCCTCCGTTTGATTTCAGTTTTTTTGTACAGTGATTTTGTTTCCCATGTTTTCCCCATGGATCCCCTCGCTGCTTTGTTCATCTCCCTAGCCGGTAAGGACCTGCCCCTTGTGGAGCATGCGGTTGACTGTTCTGTTCTCACTGTTCTGGATCAGGGCAAACTACCACTGCCCCATCTGGAAAGTGTCTATTCCCAATCCAGAGCACACCCAGAGCCAGAGCTCAGCCCACCATCACCCTACTGTGCGGAGCTCAAACCTGAGCCCACCCATGATGGAGAGCCCGAGCCCACGGGCCACCACACAAAACAACAACACTGATGATTACCACAAAACAGCAGCAGCAACAAATGACATAACACCAGCTACAACAAACTAAAGTACAGTGACCGCACAACTTAGTAGACAACAATGTACATAAATAGCACATATATAAACACAACCCACCTCACCACCTGCCTTCGTCTGATTTATCTATATATATGCAGACATGCCCCCTCTTCTCCTGCCTTCGTCTGATTTATCTGCCTACCCTGAATTATCTGTCTGCCTTCAACTGTCCATCTGCCCTGAACTATCTGCCTGTGGGACAACGACCACAGAGGTTTTTTACCTGTCACTGGCGCTCCCGGTGCTGGGAGTGGCCTTGTGCTGTATGTGGGTAGCACACAACATTCCTGAGCCCCTTGAGCATCCTGAACTCCGGCCCAGCCTCCCTCTCCCACCACCTCTGCACCAGTCCTCACCATTGCCACCGCTGTCTCCTGGCAGCCTCTCTGCCCAGCCCTCCATCTGTGTGGTGGGATCGCCGCGGGTCTGCCAGTCTCCATCTGTGTCATGGCTGGAGGATCACTTGTCTCTGCCTCCAGCCTCTGAGTCTCGGACTCTGTCTCGGCCCTTCGACCCAGCGGCTCCACCATGGATCCTAGCTCCTTCCTCTCCACTGTGGCCCGTCAGTCTACCAGCTCCATCAGCTCCCTCATTCCTCCGGCTCTGCCTTGGTCTGTCATCAAATATCCGCCACCTTGGTGCTCCACTCCTCTAGCTGCACCTTGTCCCTCTGGCTCTGTCAGGCTCCTCCTTCTCTTCGGCTCCTCCTCGGTACTCTATCGCTCTGGCTCCACCGTGGCCTTCCATCTCCACTGCGGCCTTCCGGCTCCCCACCTATGCCTCAGTCGCCTGAGCCATCTGCTCCACCGTGGCCCTCTAGAGCCTCCCCCTCGCCCTGGCTCATCGGTTCTCCATCTCCGCCTTGGGCTCCTCCAACACCTGCTCGGCTGCCATTGGTCACCCCCCTGGAGTCATCAGCCCTTCCTCCACCATGGCTCTTCCCTCCGTAGGTTGCCTTCATGGCTTTGGCCTGGTTCCCACCTGGCTCCACCTGCTCCAAGCCCCTCCTGTCTACTATCACTCCCAACCTAACTCCTCATGTTTCCTCCTGTCTCCTCCATCTGTCGTCTCCACCATGGACTCTGTCTGCTGTCCCCAACGGGGTGCCCGTCCTCCTTCTGAGCCTCCTCCCATGTTCACACCCGTTCCTCCCTATGTTGTTTCTATGGCGTGAAGACACGCCTTCCAGGAGGGGGGTTATATGTCACGCCTCTGGAGTGTTTGTGTGTGTTTTTCTCCCCATGTGCTCCCCGTGACCCAGTTTCTCCGTTGTTTGATTGTGCTCATGTGGTTCAGATGTGTCATGTTAATTGGCCTCGTTTCCCCATGTATTTAAGCCCTAGTCTGTGCAGTCTATGTTTGTCGGGTCTCAAACGTAATGTTCGTGTGTTACAGCCATTCCTAGTGTGGATTACCACCCTGTTTTGGATTTTTTAAAGTCTGTTTCTCTGATCCAAGTCTCCATCGTTCCTTCCGACACAGAGTGTGACAATAAGCCAAAATCAACAATATAAATAAAACAAAACAGACAGAAAAAATAAATAAATAAATACATATTAAAATAAGTGATAAAGTATATTAAAATAAATATAAAAAAAATATTCTAAATAAATATTAAAATGTAATTACTACTTAAATATTTTGATAAATGTTTTAATAAAATAAATATCATAAACCAATACAAAACAATGAAAATAATACTATTATATATAGTAAACATACATACACATTAAAAAGAAAAACACACAGACAAGTTTATTCCCAATAAATGGAAAAAAAACAGTACCAGAGTAGTGCAAAATGATGTACTGTAGCTGTATTTGATATTTGACATGAAACCTTTGTTGTATACTTCTTTCAGCAGATTTTAGATTTTAAGGGAATTTCAGTTATTGTATCTACCAAGGTTGTTTACAAAGATCACTGAATAAATTAAAGAGACTTTTCTGTTCTGAACGATTCTGTTCCCATACACAACACAAGAGTGCAAGAATAAAATTGCCTATTTTTTTAATCATTTTATATTGTTTTATGGTTAATTTTTATTCACATCATATTCAGATAACTGCTGTGTCCTATGGCAAAAAAAGAAGAAGAAAAAGGGTAATGATTAAATTATCACAGACATTTTATTTGTTTAAATAAAGTGTAGTTTTAAAGTAGTTGGACTAACACCTCAAATCATATAGTTTATTGAATCTATTAGGGATGGCTGACGCAAAACTGACATTTCGACACGGCGTCAAGATCCCAAAAAGCAGATATTTCGAAACCCTGCGTCGAAGTGTGATTCAAAAACCCCATGTCACATGACTAAGGCAATTCAAAGCATTGGGGCGTTTCACAAATGTTTTGAGACCCGAACAAACCACACAATCGCACATCTGTCTTAACCTAACTCCCGCAAAGAATAAAAGTGGAGTTAATGCAGCAGAACAGTTAATATATTTAAATAAAATTCTTTATATGTAAAAAAATAAAAATAAAAATGCCAGGAGTTGTGGCTTGATGTCTTTTCTTAATGTTAATTTTTCATGACCAAAATAACATTACAAAGAGTTCATTCGGTTTTCAGCTACAACATATTAGAAGAACAGAACAATAAAAACACAACTTTCAAATATTTATTATTATTATATACATGCTTCACCCCAGCTAGAATATTTTGTTCAAAAAATTTTCTAAGAACATTACCATGCATTGTTCTAACAATGTTTTTAGCGGGTAGTTTTATTTTTGTTCCCAGAACGTTTTCTCAAAAGATAGGATAACATTCTCTAAAAACATTCTAAAAATGTTTATTAATAACATTATTAGAACATTATCCCCTAACATTCTAATTAAGATTTAAGTGGGAAACTTTCCACTGGACATTGGATGTGGACTCAAATGTTGCTCAGATGTCAAATTTTGGTTGAAAGTAATAACCCAACCTTTGCCAACTTCATTAAATAACCCCCAAAACAGTATTTCCAACTTAACTTATAAACCAGATTGACTTTATTTCTGTCATACATTTACAAAAGTTCTTATTGAGATTAACAGAGGTTTAGATGTTGATGTTGATGTTGATGTCTGTTTAAAAGTAATAGTTTGGTTTGATGTCATCATAATGGTGGTCAGTGTTGGCTTTAGTTGTGCAATTTGACACTTAAATTGTCAATGTTGTTCTTTAGCTACTGTAGCGATGTCTGTTATGGCAAAAACAGCAAGAGAACATGTGGTTAGATGATGCTGGTTGCTTGCTGATGATTAAGATATCATCACATAGAGGTCTGATTATCTAGTTTCACCCAATATGATCTATGGTGTTATTTGCATATTATTTATTAAAGCGAATCAATGGGTCAACAGACTGAGACCCAGCAGAATTTTAATCAGATAATTTCAAATAACTCAAAAAATTAACACAAACATCAACACAAACATCAAGAAATCACAACAAGAATCTGCTCAACAAAATTTACACGCTAAACTACACAACTCAAATAAAAACTAACATTAAAAAGAGTCATACTGCCTAACTACTGATCACCATAATGGTGACGTTAAAACTAACTAGGAACTGTTCGACCATACATGGTAGGCCCGACGTTTATCAACCAAACTATTATTGTCAATAAGCCCTCAACCCACCTATGGCTTAATCTCAAGACACTTTTTTAAATTTATGGGACAGCGAAATAAAGTCGCTATCATCTTGTAATTTATAATAAGTGTGAAGTTGGTAATGCTGTTTTTGGAGTTATTTACGACATCTGGCGGTTTGACATGCAAACACGACAGGTTGGGTTTCACTTTCAACCAACATTTGACTTCTGAGCAATATACAGTGGGTCTACCATGACGGAAAAGATATTCAGACCCCCTTACATTTTTTCACTCTTTGTTATAATGCAGCCATTTGCTACGTAAAATCATTTTAAGTTCATATTTTTTCCTCATTAATGTACACACAACACCCCCATATGACAGAAAAACCACAGAATTGTTGATCATTTTTGCAGATTTATCAAAAACTGAAATATCACATGAATCCTAAGTATTCTTTGCTCAGCTATTATTAGAAGCACCCTTTGATCTAATACAGCCATGAGTCTTTTTGGGAAGGAAAGATGCAACAAGTTTTTCACACCTGGCATTTTGGGGATCCTCTGCCATTCTTCCTTGCAGATCCTCTCCAGTTCTGTCAGGTTTGGATGGTAAACGTTGGTGGATGGCCATTTCCAGGTCTCTCCAGAGATGCTCAATTGGGTTTAAGTCAGGGCTCTGGCTGGGCCATTCAAGAACAGTCATGGAGTTGATGTGAAGCCACTCCTTTATTATTTTAGCTGTGTGCTTAGGGTCATTGTCTTGTTGGAAGGTGAACCCTTCGGCCCAGTCTGAGGTCCTGAGCACTCTGGAGGAGAATGTTTTCGTCCCCGGATATCCCTGTACTTGGCCGCATTCATCTTCCCTCGATTACAACCAGTCGTCCTGTCCCTGCAGCTGAAAACACCCACACCCACATGATGCTGCCACCACCATGCTTCACTGTTGGGGACTGTATTTGGACAGGTGATATGAGCCAGTGCCTGGTTTTCTCCAACACATACCACTTAGAATTAAGGCCAAAAAGTTCTATCTTGGGTCTTCATCAGACCAGAGAATTCTATTTCTCTGTTTTTTTTTTTAGCAAAACTCCATGCGGGCTTTCATGTGTCTTGCACATGAAGGAGAGGCTTCCGTCGGGCCACTCTGCCTAATAAATCCACCGACTGGTGGAGGGCTGCAGTGATGGTTGACTTTCTACAACTTTCTCCCATCTCCCGACTGCATCTCTGGAGCTCAGTCACAGTGATCTTTGGGTTCTTCTTTACCTCTCTCACCAAGGCTCTTCTCCTCCGATAGCTCAGTTTGGCTGGACGGCTTGCTCTAGGAAGGGTTCTGGTCGTCCCAAACGTCTTCCATTTAAGGATTATTGAGGCCACTGTGCTCTTAGGAAACTTAAGTGCAGCAGATTTTTTTTGTAACCTTAGCCAGATCTGTGTCTTGCCACACTTCTCTGTCTCTGAGCTCTTCAGGCAGTTCCTTTGACCTCATGATTCTCATTTGCTCTGACATGCACTGTGAGCTGTAAGGTCTTATATAGACAGTGTGTGGCTTTCCTATCAAGTCCAATCAGTATAATCAAACACGAGCGGACTCAAATGACCGGTGTAGAACCATCACAAGGATGATCAGAAGAAATGGACAGCACCTGATGTTAAATATATGAGTGTCACAGGAAAGGGTCTGAATACTTAGGAATCATGTGATATTTCAGTTTTTCTTTTTTAATAAATCTGCAAAAATGTCAACAATTCCTGTGTTTTTTTCGTGTCAATATTGGGGGTGCTGTGTATGTACATTACATGAGGGAAAAAATGGCAACTTAACTGATTTTTAGCAAATTGCCTGCAATATAACAAAGAGTGAAAAATTTAAGGGGGTCTGAATACTTTCCGTACCCACTGTAAGTCTACATCTAGTGTGATGGGAAGCTTTATTAGAATGTTAGAGAATAACGTTCGAACAATGTTATCAATACACATTTTTAGAATGTTTTTAGAGAATGTTATCCTACCTTTTAGCAGAACATTCTGGGAACTAAAATAAAACTTGCCGCTGAAAACATTTCCAGAACACGAAAATTTCCTAGGTGGGACTTGTGATTCAAACCTAAGGTGACATTAACTACTCCCCCAACCCACATAGTTGAATGATGAGCACAACATATACGTTATAATTCGTCAATTCGTCTATTCAGTTTCAGTGTTTCATGAAGCCTCGTTCTGCCCACCACTAGATGCTATTAGTATAAATTATCATTCTTTTATTATTATTATTGCATGATGGATAAAATAAATAAATAAATTAATTAATTCATTTCCATATACTGCAAAATTTAACTATTCTTTTTTTTTTAAAATAAATGAAGATTTTAACTATGTAGGTGGGATTTTTTTTTTTTTTTGGACCACGTAGTAACTACCCAAAACACCCTACCATTGTGGTAAATGCCCTACATAACCTTGACAATGCTCTATAAAGCATTCATAACATCCTAAGTGTGAGTTTTAAATGTGCATCCTTAAATATGTAAAAATCAAGTGTTTAAATACAATTACAAACGTTTTCTCCATTATAGGAGCAATTGCACAGGTTTTCTTTTCTTTCTTTCTTTCTTTCTTTTTTAACCATTATCACATTGTGCATTGTCTGAATTAAACTAAGACTCTAAGGTCTATGACATGACTTATGAGGTAGCCTATACAATATAAGACAATCAGTAACCCACAGTAAAGCCTTTACAAATGAATTGCTGTGGCCATGCAAAAAGAGAAAGCAAAAATTTTGACTAATTATGCAGCTGTCTATAACAGTCCACTGCTTTACCTTTTGTTTGCCTTTTTTCATGGTGAATAAAATGCCCATAATGTAGGCTTTTAAAAGAGACAATTTAGCTGTCACACATTTACCAGTCACACATCAACCAGTCAATTATGAACCGTCAATAATTTAAAAAGAGCACAATCACGTCTGCTTTTAGTGGAAAGAAACGCACACATACAGTGGCTCCAAAAAAGTATTCAAACACCTAAGCTGCACTTAAAAACAAAATCACAAACAAAATGTAAAAAAAAAACAAAAAAAAAATAAAAAAAAAAAATAATTCTTCAGGTTTTGGTACATGTGGCTTTTTGCTATGAAATCTTTATTAATTTTTATAAAGTAAACTTTTAAATTATTAGGAGTATTTGAAGATGAACATTACTGGACTTAATTAACTTCTTGAGAACTGCATTTCCCATAGTCTTGTCTGTTTCATCACTGCTCATTGCACTCAGCTGTCCGTGGTTATCAATCATTGCACTCAGCCAATTCCCCGTTAGCATTGTCATTTCCCTGTGTATAAATACCCCGGTTGTTCTGTCATTGTCACGGAGTCCTTGTTGAATGTCACCCTGTGTTTTCCTGGTTCCCTGGTTTCTCGTGTTTCTGGATGTTGTCTATGTTTCTTGTTTTGGACGGATTACCTGGATTTTGACCTTTGCCTGGATGTTTTCTGATTTTGGATCACCCCAATAAACACACTGCTTTTGGATCTACCTGTCTGTGTGCGTGTCGTGACAGAAGGACTCCGTCATGCCTAGATCCAGCGGTATGTTTTTTGGGGGTTTCTCCCCCAGCCATCGAGCGGGAGAGAAGGATGGAGTTTGAGGGAACCCGCCTGGTCATTTTTCGTGGGACCCGGGGAGGTCGCAGAGGAGTGAGTGGTGGTCGTGAGGAGGCTCAGCATCGCTCTCAACCATGGCCCCCCTTCGATCCGGGGCTCGTGTGGGATGGATCAGAGCCACTGTCTCACCATGGCGGACGGAGAGGGGAGAGGAAGCGCAGGTCCGCCATGGTGGCGCCACTGCCCATGATGCCACTGCCAGGGCCAGCGCCACGAGGCAAGATGGACGCCAGCTCAGCGCCACAGCACAAGGTGGTCACCAGTCCCACGCCACGAGGCCAGAGCCGGCCGCCAGCCCAGCGCCACTGTCCAAGATGGCCACGGAGACATTTTTGAATTACTTCTCCAGGTTGAACAAGATCCCAGAGGTTCCCAGGAGTGTTCACGTCACGTCTGCTGAGCCAGCGCCACAGCACAAGATGGCCGCCAGCACAGCGCCACAGCACAAGATGGCCGCCAGCCCAGCGCCACAGCACAAGATGGCCGCCAGCCCAGCGCCACAGCACAAGATGGCCGCCAGCCCAGCGCCACAGCACAAGATGGCCGCCAGCCCAGCGCCACAGCACAGGATGGTTGACTCAACGCCTGAGTCTTCCGTCAAGGAGCCACCGGCTCGCCATCATAGAGGGCGGAGGAGGAGGAGACAGGCGTCAGCCGTTCCTCAAAGCCCGGAGGGGGGTCTCGAGCAGGCCGCTGCCGTCCAGGAGGACGTTCCAGAGCGGGCCGCTGCCGTCCAGGAGGACGTTCCAGAGCGGGCCGCTGCCGTCCAGGAGGACGTTCCAGAGCGGGCCGCTGCCGTCCAGGAGGACGTTCCAGAGCGGGCCGCTGCCGTCCAGGAGGACGTTCCAGAGCGGGGCCGCTGCCGTCCAGGAGGACGTTCCAGAGCGGGCCGCTGCCGTCCAGGAGGACGTTCCAGAGCGGGCCGCTGCCGCCCAGGAGGAGGTTCCCGAGCAGGCCGCTGCCGTCCAGGAGGACGTTCCCGAGCAGGCCGCTGTCGTCCAGGTGGACGTGCCCGAGGTTCCCGAGGCGGTGCCTGATGCCGAGGCGGTGCCCGAAGCGGTGCCTGATGCGGTGGCCGAGGCGGTTCCCGATGCATGCCGATGCGGTGCCGATGATGCCGAGGCGGTGCCCGATGCCGAGGCGGTGCCCGATGCGGTGGTCGAGGCGGTGCCTGCCCGATGCGGTGGTCGAGGCAGTTCCCGATGCAATGCCCGATGCCGAGGCGGTGCCCGATGCCGAGGCGGTGCCCGATGCCGAGGCGGTGCCCGATGCGGTGGCCGAGGCGGTTCCCGAGGCAATGTCCGATGCCGAGGCGGTTCCCGATGCAATGTGCCCGATGCCGAGGCGGTGCCCGATGCCGAGGCGGTGCCCGAGGCCGATGCCCGAGGCCGAGGCGGTGGCCGAGGCGGTGCCCGATGCCGAGGCGGTGCCCGAGGCGGTGCCCGATGCAATGACCGAGGCGGTGCCTGTGGCCGAGGCGGTGCCCGAGGCCGAGGCGGTTCCCGAGGCCGAGGCGGTGCCCGATGCGGTTCCCGAGGCGGTCTCCGATGCAATGTCCCGATGCCGAGGCGGTGCCGATGCCGAGGCGGCGGTGCCCGATGCCGAGGCGGTGCCCGATGCCGAGGCGGTGCCCGATGCGGTGGCCGAGGCGGTTCCCGATGCAAGTCCGATGCCGAGGCGGTTCCCGATGCCCGATGCCGAGGCGGTGCCCGAGCCGAGGCGGTGCCCGTTGCCGAGGCGGTGCCCGTTGCCGAGGCGGTGCCCGATGCCGAGGCCGTTCCCGAGGCCGAGGCTGTGCCCGAGGCCGAGGCGGTGCCCGATGCGGTTCCCGAGGCGGTCTCCGATGCAATGACCGAGGCGGTGCCCGATGCCGAGGCGGTGCCCGAGGCCGAGGCTGTGCCCGAGGCCGAGGCGGTGCCCGAGGCCGGGCGGTGCCCGATGCGGTTCCCGAGGCGGTCTCCGATGCAATGACCGAGGCGGTGCCCGATGCCGAGGCGGTGGCCGATGCCAAGGCGGTGCCCGATGCCCGAGGCGGTGCCCGATGCCGAGGCGGTGCCCGATGCGGTTCCCGAGGCGGTCCCCGATGCAATGACCGAGGCGGTGCCCGAGAAGGGTGGTCGAGGCGGTTTCCCGAGGCCGAGGCGGTGCCCGAGGCCGAGGCGGTGCCCGAGGCCGGGGCGGTGCCCGATGCCGTGCCAGGGACGGTGCCAGAGACGGTTCCCGATGTGGTGCCCGAGACCGGGGCTGTTCCGGGGGTCGAGGCGGTGCCCGATGTTGTTCCCGATGCCGAGGCGGTGACCGATGCCGTTCCTGAGGCCGTTCCTGAGGCCGTTCCTGAGACCGTTCCTGAGACCGTTCCCGAGGCGGTGCCCGATGCCGAGGTCGTTCCCGAGGCGGTGTCCTTGTCCGATGCCGTTCCTGAGGCGGTGCCCGATGCCGAGCCCGAGGCCGTTCCCGAGGCGGAGCCCGAGGTCGTGCCCGAGGCCGTTCCCGAGGTGGTGTCCTTGTCCAATGCCGTTCCCGAGGCCGTTCCCGAGGCGGTGCCCGATGCCGAGGCCGTTCCCGAGGCGGGGCCCGATGCCGAGCCCGAGGCCGTTCCCGAGGCGGTGCCCGATGCCGAGCCCGAGGCCGTTCCCGAGGCGGTGCCCGATGCCGAGCCCGAGGCCGTTCCCGAGGCGGTGCCCGATGCCGTTCCCGAGGCGGAGCCCGAGGTCGTTGCCGAGGTCGTTCCCGAGGCGGTGTCCTTGTCCGATGCCATTCCCGAGGCCGTTCCTGAGACCGTTCCCGAGGCGGTGCCCGATGCCGAGGTCGTTCCCGAGGCGGTGTCCTTGTCCGAGGCCGTTCCTGAGACCGTTCCCGAGGCGGTGCCCGATGCCGCGAGGTCGTTCCCGAGGCGGTGTCCTTGTCCTTGCCATTCCTGAGGCCGTTCCTGAGACCGTTCCCGAGGCGGTGCCCGATGCCGAGGTCGTTCCCGAGGCGGGTGTCCTTGTCCGATGCCGTTCCTGAGGCCATTCCCGAGGCGGTGCCCGATGCTGTTCCGGAGGCCGATGCGGGGCCCGAGATGGTTCCGGAGGCGATACCCGTGTCCAAGGCCGTTCCCGAGGCGGTGCCCTTGTCTGAGGCCATTCCCGATGCCGTTCCCAAGGCCGTGACCGGGCCATCGCCACAGCCTGCTCCTTACTGGCTCCCCGATTGGCTGGTTCCGTTCGGGTCACTCAAATGGCGAATTCCTCCCTGGCCGTCTGCACAACGAGAATGGACCGATCCACCGTGGCCACCTGAACTGCCTGGCCCCTCGTGGTCCCCTGAACTTTCGGGTCCACCGTGGCCACCTGAACTGCCTGGTCCCTCGTGGTCCCCTGAACTTTCGGGCCCACCATGGCCCCCTGATCTGACCGAGCCACCTGGGCTACCAGTGGAGCCATCGCTGCCGGTCCCAGTTCCCCTACACGGGCCTGGCCCGCCATCCCTCCCCCTGTTCTGCCTCCACCAGTCCACCTCCCTCCTGGTCTCTTTGTTTTTTGGTTATTTTGTTCTGAGGAGCATCTGGAAGCTGCTCCTTAGAGGGGGGGTAGTGTCACGGTGTCTGTTCTGTGTCTCCCTGGGTGGCCACTAGAGGTCTCACTTCCCCTTATCGTCACCCCACTTTAGAACTGCATTTCCCATAGTCTTGTCTGTTTCATCACTGCTCATTGCACTCAGCTGTCCGTGATTATCAATCATTGCACTCAGCCAATTCCCCGTTAGCATTGTCATTTCCCTGTGTATAAATACCCCGGTTGTTCTGTCATTGTCACGGAGTCCTTGTTGAATGTCACCCTGTGTTTTCCTGGGTTCCCTGGTTTCTCGTGTTTCTGGATGTTGTCTATGTTTCTTGTTTTGGACGGATTACCTGGATTTTGACCTTTGCCTGGATGTTTTCTGATTTTGGATCACCACAATAAGCACACTGCTTTTGGATCTACCTGGGTTCTAATATTGTTTGTACTCAGTTTGTTCAGTTCTGGTTCTAATATTGTTTGTATGTTGTGTAGTACAAGCTGTTGCATGGCCTTCTTATCATTTGTGGAAGTTAGTTTTGTTTAAAAAATATCTTTTTGTTATTTGAATCCTTTTTGGACCCTTTTTCGTCATAATTTTAGTCAAACCGTGGCACAACTTAGGAAAAAAAGGAAAATGTATTGCTAATTTTCTGCTACTGGATATTTCCTTTAACCTTAAAATACACAACACAATGCAAGATCTAATAAAAAAAAGGGAAAAAACAATATTGAAAATTCTTTCATATCAACATTGTGCTCTGTGGCTTTTTGTGTGTGTGTGTTAATGTTATTTAATGCAATAATATAAATATATTTTTAAGTGTGGCATGAGTTTCCATACACATTTTGGGGACATAGTGCAAAAGTTCTCACAAAAGTTGTGCACCCCGTGATTTTTTATTTTTTTTTGTTGCAAACTTTGTGTTTCTTGCAAAACTTTTGTGATTGAAGTAATATATTACAATAATACTAAATTTGCTTTTGTGCAATAGTTTTGCAAGACAACGAAAATGTTTTGTGAAAGAATTTAAATGTAATTCTTCTTCCCATCTCATATAATTTTCCATCAGAGTACACACAAACATTTACGATAAGATACAAATTTATAATAAGATAATAATATTCGAAATATGTTAACTTTTTGAGAAAATATAACACAAAGTCTTCATGTTTTGTATTTAAAATGTAGAAAAAGGAAATGTCAGGATTTTGGAGAGTGATCTGTCCGTTCAAGAGGGGATGCTTGTCACCTTCCATTGCCAAGCGAGTGGCTGGTATCCGGACCCTTCAGTGTCCTGGGTGGTCAGTGGCACCACTGTGGACAGAGGCGACTACAACACCAGCAGTCTCCAGGACCCCAATGGCCTTTTCAACTCCACCAGTGTGCTTCAGATAAAAGCAGAGACAAGCAGCTCAGTGGAGTGTTGGGCATCTGTGTCTGCCGCTGTAGCCCACCAAAGCAGCAGTGTCAAGCTGACTGTAGGTAAGAGTGAGTGGATATTAATAAGCTCCTCATGCAAATAAAATAATAAGCATGACAGATTTTTATTTATTATTATTTTTTTTTTTCAATCGCTAGGACCCATTTCTGAATGAACTGTAGATCATTTTCATTGCTTTGGTAAAAAAATACTTTCAATGACTTCATCTTTCATAAACATTCAATCTTTTCTCTCTTAGACACAACCACCAATAAAATTCTAACTACTACAAACTATGTTGTGTTTAACATAACATAACATAACACTTAAAAAAAAAAAAACATAACATAAACATAACACGGAACTGAATAAGACAGCAATTTGCAACATTTCTACATATTGAAATATATTACAAATGTAAAAAAAAAAAATGTAGCTGAACACACACATATAGAAGGTGTACGAAAGAGAACGACTATACAATAGGAATAATTTTGTACCGTAATGTAAACATATACTGACCATGTAACACGGGGGGTTCAAACTCGGTCCTGGAGGGCCAATGTCCTGCAGAGTTTAGCTCCAAACCCAATTAAACACACTTGAACCAGCTAATCAGGTTTTACCAGGCATGCTAGAAATGTCCAGGCAGGTGTGTTGAGGCAAGTTGGAGCTAAACTCTGCAGGACCGAGTTTGGAGAACCCTGAAAACATGTACTGAAGTAAATTTTTTGAAAGCTAGTTTTGTAAAGATATTAGATCAAAGAAAATATGTATAACTTTACCTGCTATTTATCTGTTGTCAGTGTTTTTTGGGTGATTGTTTTATGAATGACAAAGTGTGCTTGCTGGGTGAAACATTTGCTAGTGTCATGGAAGAATGACTTAATTTGATTAGTTTTGGTGCATTTTGAATGTGAAATTACTGCTGTACCAAGCTGTAAGGAAAACTGCATGACTAGTATTTAGAAATGTGTACTAACAAGATTACAGCTTTTTAGCTTTACATCATATTAAATTCTAAAACATTAAAAAGATGCATAATATGTCAATATTAATTTCACAAAAAGCTAAAAAAAAGTTTGAAAGATTTTCTTTTTTTTTGGTGTTGCTTGATTCAATTCAATTTTAATTTAGAGCTACTGTTAGATTATATACAAAACAGTTTATGTGATATAAATATCAGTATTGACAGTAGGCTGTACATGATTTATCCTCTTCATAGCTATAAAAATACTGATTATATGTATTGGGTCAATTTTGTGCATATAAATGTGGCCATAAATGTACAAATGTGTTTTGCAGTGGCACCGAAAGCTTCACAGGACTACACAGTTGTGATCGCTGTGATAGTGTCTGTGTGTACGATCATTCTGCTGGCAGTCCTCATCCTGATCTTGTACTATAGAAAAAAACTGTCAAGTAAGTAAATCCATTTTACATTTCTCTTAAAAGTTCCCTTTAAAACTCACCTGCAAGTTATTAAACCAATGAAGGGGGAAGTTAAAGCAGTGCTTGCCATAAATTATACCAACAGCAAGGACACGCTGTAGGTTGAGCTGTCAGCAACGAGGCAGTTTAAAGATTTTACTGCATCATTCACCTGTCTTCCAAAGGGCTTGCACAGCATTTAGGTAAATGGATAATCCGTTTCAGACAGAAAACCTGTTAACAATGTCTTTGTTTCCAAGCAAACACAAAAGCATTGAAATATAATTTGTCCTCCCATCTTTTATTTTTTTCCCATCAATATGTCCCCTTAGGGGCTCCTAAGGGACCTTACAAAACACACACACACACACACACACACACACACACACACACACACACACACACAAACACACACACACACACACACACACACACACACACACACACACTCTCAGTGCAGCTCTGGAATTTGTTACTGTCTCATACCCTCTTTTTGCACCATCTAATAAGATGTCATTAGTTAAGCTTGCTACCAGATGACTACCGCTGCCTGAGGCAAGAACCAGACATTTTAAGTTACACGTATGTTTTTCTCTTTTCATTTACAGAATCAAGCTCTGGAAATAAAGTCAGGTAAGACATTTTTGTTTATACCATACCTGTTTTGAGGCTTTCCTGAATGCACCAACTGGACCTATGTTAAACATAAAACATCCAGAAGAAGGAAAATTATGTGACAGAAGTCTTAATCTCTCTGAACATTGCACATTATCTGTTTTCCCAGTTCTAAACCACTAACACTGACAGGCATACAAAGACAAGAGACACTAATCAAATCACACTACCATTGTACTATGAACAGATAACTTTGTGTTTGAATGCTTGTTTTTGACAGCAATTGCACACACACAGAGTGAATGACTACAACATCTTCTGTACCAAAACAGAACCATTACACATTTTCAAGCAACCGAAACAGCAGCCTTGAAAAAATCATGGAAATATTGGAGAGAAATACAGCATTTCACAAATTCCAAACACTGCTACAAAATCTTGCATTACATTTTGCTCAGTTCAGCATACTACCATACTACTGCTATTTCTAGTTCATTTATGCAAAAGATAACCTGATATCCATCTTCATTTGCCAAAATGTGGAGTATGCAACAGAACATACTGTATGCTATACAATGCGTTTGAGTTCACCTTTCATTTTTTCCAATATTTTATTTTTTATATAAAATAGGTTCCAAAATGCAAAATAACCATATTGTTTATTGTTGCATAGTGAATATTATTTTATATACTATTTTGTGTTGTAATCATTATATGATGTATGCTGTACAGTATGCAGTAAAGAGTACTCTAGTGTTCCATTTTGAACATAGCCACTGACTCTTAGAATATTAGTAAAAAATATTATTTAACATCACTAAACCAACCTCTATACATCAGATCATACCAACAAAACAATCAGGTAGAAATAGCTCTTTAAGGAAATAATCACAGGTTACCACTTTCTGCAGTGTGGTTTGAGAAAAAGTTTAATGTATTGCATTTGTCTTTCCAGTTCCTCCTCGTGGACTGTCAATTTAAGCAGACGGAGGAGGTCTGTTGCTGATGAAACCAGAGGAAAAGTTAACCCAGGATACCATGCCGAAGACGTAACAAGTAATAACATCAAAATACATTGCGGAACAGAACACCCAGTGTAATGATGTGCTAAACAAAAATAAATGGTGCATTATGCCTACTTTATGTAAAATATTTTCACAGAAATGAAACAAAAACTGACGTAACCCAGGTTCCCTGAGATAAGGGAACGAGCGTTGTGTATGGGGAAACTCCTGTTTACACTGGTACTGAAGCCTGATTTGTTCACGTTGAATTGAATTTGTTGAACAGAATGGGCAGTGCAGACATTTATATAAGTCGGCTCAGAGCGCCATTTCATCAGAATCATTAGACTAAAGCGACAGTCATCGATATGTGTGCAGCTTATAGCATGGCAAGTGACACAATGCTAGTTCCCTTATCTCAGGGAACCGAGGTTACTTAAAAAACCAGAATTTAAACATTCAAACATACACTCACGTTTATCATCTTAAATAAACCCAATCACACCGTGATATGAACTGATGCAGAACGACCTGCTCTGCGAGCCGAGTCTCGGAGCATTTAAGTTAAGGACTCCTAAAGAACATGAGCCAAACTGAATCCCAAGCACTGCAGATATAGCTATTTCCACCCTAAGGAAGGAATAGGTAGATAAAAAAGAAATCCATGCCTGCAGGGCAGGGACGTCTAAATATAGAATCTATCAAAGAGGACGGCAACAACCAGCTGGCGGCCGCACAATCATGAGTCAAACAGAGTCCCAAGCCCAGCTAAGGACTACAGATATAACCATTTCCACCCTAGGGGAGAAATAGGCAGATTTAATAGACAAAATCTGTTCCTTTCAAAATTATAGAATCTGGCAAATGTGGACAGCGACGTGCAGCCAGTGACTGCACAAATCTCACTTATAGAAATTCCGCTGGACCACACTCAGGAGGAGGCCATTCCTCTGGTGGAGTGGGCCCACACCCTGATAAGGCATTGCAAGCCTTCTGAGGCATAAGCCTAGGCTATAGCATCTACTATCCAATAGGAAAGTCTCTGCTTCATAACCGGCAGCCCTTTACTGCGGCCTCCGAAGCAGAAAAAGAGCTGCTCTCTTTGTCTGAAAAAGACCAGAGCGCTCAATGTACACTCTAAGAGCCCTAACCAGGCAAAGTGAATCAGGGACCTCCTTACTGTCCACAGCGGGGAGTACTAGAAGGGTAATAACCTGGCCTCTAATCGGAGTTGAGAGCATTTCACTGTAGGTACATAACCTTGCCTTGGCTTGAGGACAAACTTACACTCATTAAGCCCAAATTCAAGACAGGGAGCACTGATTGACAGTCCCTGCAAGTCACATACTCACTTGACCGATGCTAATGTCATAAGGATGGATGTCTTAAGCAACATGGGCCACAGGTCAGCCGAATGGAGAGAGTCCAGTCTCGGAGCACTAGGTTAAAGGCCGGGACACACCAAGTTGACGGTTGGCCGTTGACCGTCAGCTCAAGTGAGAGCTCTGATTAGATGTTCAGTTTAACGAATGAGTCAGTGCCTGAGAATTAAAGTGAAAGTGATGAAAACAAGCACGTAAATGAAAGCAGTATAGACAGAAGGCTGTTTAAATGTTTTTTGCATAACAACATGAGTGCTTAAAATGATTAGTTATCAACATTACTGATATTCAAAATGGTAAGCAAGCACTGCTGTATTTACGTTGCATATATCTGCATTTATCTCGTATATCTTTGTTTTGGTTTCTCCATTTGAATGACGAATATATACTATTGATAGCTGTTGATATAGACCATTAATTCCTCTCACATATGAGCAAAATGCACATGTTAGTTTGCCATCGGCTGTAGTCTGTGCGGTGTGTTTGAGAGCAGCTTTTTGGTCCGATGTTGTCGACGTGAGGCGACAACACAGTTGGCTTTCGTCGCCGCGAGTTCTTTGTAATCAGCTTGGTGTGTCTCGGCCTTAAGGACCCCTAAAGTACATGAGCCAAACTTAGTCCCAAGCGCAGCCGAGGACTGCAGATATAACCATTTCCACCCTTGGGGAGAAATAGGCAGACTAAATAGACAAAATCCACGAAGCTCAAAGGGAAGGGCCCTGTATGTCCCTCAGGACTATGGACAAGTCCCAGGTTGGAACGGTCTGAGGACGAGGGGGATTCATTCTCCGGACACCCTTAAAATACTTAATAACCAAGTCAATTCTGCTGACTGAATGGCCAGCTTCAAGGGAAAGATTTGCTACGATAGCTGTAACATAACTTTGAGCTTGGAAGGTGTGCACCCGTTGCCCAGCAACTTTTGCGGAAAAAGTCAGCACGTGAGACAAGTTACAAGAAAATGGGTCTAGACTTCATGCTGCACACCAGTCACAGAAGACTGGCCATTTAAGGGCGTTAAGGCATCTCGTAGATGGTGCTCTAGCCTCTAAAATGGTGTCGCTCACTCTCGCTGGGAGTTGTTTAGACTCCCCTCGAGGCTCCAGACATGAAGGGTCCACAGCTCCGCTCATCGTGAGAGCAAGCTGTCTCAGTAAGCACAGCCCCAGCGTGGGCATGAGCGATATAGAATCATTGATGATAGCATTCTCCTTTGATCCATCTAAAAAGAACAAACCGTTCGAAGCATACAAGGGGCGCTGATCTTTACTTGTAAAACACACTAGCAGATCAAAGAGCTGCAAGGAGAGTGAAGCAGGTGGGACCTGTGCCGGCATGAATCACTTAATCCAGATCGCTCAACCTGTGAGTTTGCCACTTATTCCTCTGAGGCAACTGAGAGGGGAGAAACAGGAGGGGCGGGGTCGCCTTCATTGAAGAAAGCAGTCCGTGATCGAAGCGGGGACAGACTTATGCTTTCACAGTGAAAGCAGCCTGTCACAGTGAGCATAGCCTCAGTGGGGCACCACAAATATTAAGCTGTCAGCAATAAAGAATCATTGGTGACAGCATTCTACTCCAATCCGCCTAGAAGGATTGAGCCCCTTGATGTAATGAGAGGCGCTGATCCTTACATGTAAAACACACCGGAGGATCAAAGTGGTGGGGGAGAGTGAACACGCGGGCTCTATGCCAGAGTGAGATCACACAACCCAGTTGCTCAGCTCCGCGACTCACTGTTTCTTTCTCCAAGCTCGCTGAGAGAGGAGAAATGAGGGCGGGGCAAACTTCCTCCATGTAGTCAGTCAGCGCGTGGAAAAGAGCGTGACTCATGCTCTCAGTGAGATCATTCCATTTCACTGCGCCCTTCTGCATTGTGAAGGGCTTCCCTGCACGAGCCACACTGCGGTGTGTCATTTGAAACAACATTGCTAGGACATTTGCTCAGAAATTTGCTATTTTAGTGCGCTGGATAGCCGCAGGGGAAGGCTTCTGGCTTTTTCCTTTGCTGGGGCTCTTCAATGGCGGCAAGTTGCAGGCTGAGCTTCTTCCTTTTTCTAGAGCTTCGTAGTCCAGTGTCAGTGAAGAGATGATCTTTGTCGCTGGAGGAGAATATTCTGTTTAAATGGCGCTCCGAGCTGACTTATATAGAGGTCGGCTCCGCCCATTCTTGTGTAGCTACACAAACGTGAACATTCCCCATACACAATGTGAGAGAACGTTCTAAAGGGAACACGTTTTTGGGAAATCAAATATACACTACCAACAAAAAAGTTAAGTATTTGTAAAAAAAAGATTTTGCCACGAGGCTGACTTTTAATAATGGGTATAACATTTTTCTTACACAAATAGCTATTAAATTTGAATTAAATGTGAATTTTTGAAGTACAGTAGAAAGACTAAAATCTTATTTTCTAGTAAAACATACCACAGTAATCTGTTTTATTTACGATTTTCAAAATGAAATGTTGCTCTTTGATTCTGTGTCTCCTGTGAGAAATAAGTGAAAGATATTTATTTTTCTTAAAAGATGTCTTATAAGAGATCATAAAATAAGATACAAGGCTTACTGTCTTAAGTAAAGACAATGTTGCTTTATTATTTATCAACTGGGAAACTAGACAAACATACAAAATATGATTTTTGTATCTTAGTACAGCAGGAAGAACACATTTTGCAGTGTTAGTTATATTTGTAGGATTTTAGGAAACATGAAGTCACACACAACTGATCTTTACCCCACAGGTTCAGGACACCATGACCTCAGGAATAGAGCTGACAGCACGATAAACATCATCAGCCCTCCACGGGTAAGGGGAGAGAGAATTACAGCCTCTGCATTATTCAAAACTAGTGGTGGGATATCTGACACCTCAGTCTAAAGTCTTCTGCCTCACACCTGGGGAAAATGGTGATCTCTTGATTACTGTGTGAAACAATATTCAGTCAAACAATTAAACATTATGTAAATGATGCACAATGATACTTTGATGTAATCCTTTTTATTTTTGAAAATGCTGTTTACTTTCTGTAATCATGCTGTGATAACAAACGATCATATATTGTGTTTAAATAATTCATAATGCAAATGTTTCGCATTAATGATAATCGTATGCTTGGTTATCTTCATGAAACAACCTTTTCATTTTAAGTATTTCATTTGAAACTGTTGAACTTAAAAGAAATCATATTTTCTCACCTCATGCCTAAACTACCAGGGCCATAACCATCATTGACACTGGGGAAATCACCACCACAGGGTGATAAAATTTCAATAGATGCAAAATTTAGCTATAAATAAATAAATAAAATTCTCAAAAGGAAATGCACAAATTGATATTCCAGTGAAACCCAAGCATTTAAAAGTACATTGTAAAAGTATATTGTTCTGTTGTTCTCAACAGGTTCCTGATATTGTCATTTTCAGCACTCAAAATCAGAAAGAGGAAGATTTTTCTAACCTCTACTGCAAGGGAGCAAAGACAGTCCGCCGGGTCACCACTGTTTGACCTCAGGGTCGACCTCACATAAACCTCCCACTGTAAGAAAGAAGGTCATATATGCTGAAAATGAAGATGCAATGGCTTGCATATCTAGAGGATGGGGATCATCACATGAGACCTTCAGTAATGTCAACTACATGCAGCATTCACAGTCATGACTGCTGTTATATCAGTCACGTCAACATTGTATATGCATGTTTTTTTTTGTTTTTTTTTTTGTTACTTCAAAAAATGTTATGTAATATTTTTGCACTATTTTGTAATGGTGTTCCATCTTATTCAAGTGGAAAAATGTTTAAGTTATTTACAGTATTCGTATCTGTATTGGTATAGAGAGCTGCGGTGATGACATATTTTTGTAGGCTAACCTGGAAGTCAGCATCACCCTGTCTCCCTAGGGTCTTTCCATTGGCTTTTGGATTATTACAGAAAATAAACTCTGTGACCAACAAAGAGTTTGATTCTTACATGTCTTGTTCATCATAATAATATTCACAAATGAATACAACTTGAACCTAAATACAATCGGCAGACGCAGCTGAACATAGGCAAGAAACAAACTACACCACGGTCACATGACTCATATATATATAACATTATCCCTGAAAAAGAGAGCCATTATACAACAAATTATATATATAAAAAAGAGAGCCAATATATATATATATATATAAAAAACATTATCCCTGAAAAAGAGAGCCATTATACAACAAATAAACACAACATCCTGTGAAAGCGACCTAGTAAGTGGTTGAGTTTACTCTTTTTGGTATGATGAACTTTAATGACCCTGATAACCTCTGTAAGTTCCATTTAGCCACTTATTAGAAACCGCGTTTTACAAGCAAGTAAAAACTTAAAAAAAATTCACAAGTTGTTATTATGCGTATACGAATGTATTTTATGTTGTAGAATCCAATGTGGATATCTTGAGCTTGTTTTCACCAAAGTTTTTAAAACTTTTAAAAAACCCATTGTCTTTAAGTTGATGGGACCTGAAGTGCTAAACTAGCTGATTTATGGGTTTTGACCTACAAAAATATGTCAGTTCCACATTACTTTTTTAGCTTTGCAAGTTCTTTTTTTTTTTTTTTTTTTTTTTTTTTTTTTACAAAAAGAAAATTAGTGTTATAGTGCATCTTTTCCATAGACTATTGTACTGTAAGGTATTGCTTGGTGTGTTGAATGATAATTCCAAAAAAAACAATATTTTCCTCAGAGGGTTCAAGTAAGGGAAATGTGCCTTCATGTTTTCCCACTGTTGCTCGTCAGTCATGGATGGCAACTGCTGAATAAATTAGGGTCACCCTCAGTAGATCACACGAAGCTGTCATGATATGAGAGGGCGATAACATAACCCTTTTGTTTTTGTTTGGTTCTCCAGACCAGTGTTATCTTTCCTAGACCTGCTTGTGTTACTGAGGTTTTCATTTGCCATTCACAAGTGGTGGATTGATTGCAGTGACAAAAGAAGTCTCTCTATGCCGCAAAAAAAAGAGGCCACTGCATGCCTTTCAAAGACTTCTGCATCTCACAGGATGTCTGTCTGTTCTGCAGAAATATTGCAGTGCAGTATTTGAGACCTGTTAGATAATAAATTTGGTATTCTTATACAAATTTTCATTTTTGTCTGTAATTGTTATTTTTGCAATTAATGATGTTGTGTATTTTTTTTTATTGTGTCACAGCTTAATGCGTGGAAAAAAAATCTAGTTTCATTAATAGTTTGAATTAGATTTTATTTTTTATTTTCAATTTCATTTTAATTGAATACATTTTTTGTTATAAAAAATGTTACAATATGTTTAATGTAGTTTTAGCTAATAACAGTAATCCTGCTTACAAAATAAATAAATAAATAAATAAAAACAGAAAAAAATTAATGTTTAAATCTTTGAAGACATTTAATATTCTTTTTTTGTCCTAAACACTCTATATCACAACTGCATACAATTATTCCAAATACTACTGTACAATGATTGGTTTAGTGTAACTCAGTAATGCATTTGTGTTATATCAGGCACATATGAGATGCAGGCACTAGCTGTAATCATGTGAATGAAAACATCTAATCATCAGCATAAATATTTATTCATGCATATTAGAACCCAGCCAACACATAAAGGTTTCCGCCTCCAAACAATGATTCAGTCTTTATGTAATTGACCTCAGCTGAATGAACCCTTTTGGAATCAGTCACGGTACTTTGAAACAATTGCAGTCTACTTTACACAGCGCGATTCACTGCAACACTGATGAATAACTTAACATGTCTTCTCTGTGATTGAAATGCAATCCTTTCTATAGTGCATCCTTACAACAGGGCATTTAAGTGCTTTCAAAGTCAGCTAGGTGCCACTGTATTAAGTGACTGGCTATTAAAGGAAATTGGAGACAGGAGTCCTTCACATGGTGCTGTTAGCATAATTAAGACCCAAGTAATTAGCAGATTAATGCCTCTTAAAAACTGATGAAGTGAGTGAGTAATGCATAAAAGCTTTACATTTGAGATCTAGTGTTTCTTTTATGTGCAAACTCAGCAGGAATGGGAGAAACTCAGAGAATGGCCACCGTGTGAATTCAGGCTAACAGCAGAACCCTTGAAGCCTTGTTTCGCTTCCCAAAGCGAACAGCCCTGTCTGACTAAATACACTTCAAGTTACCCAGAGTTTCATCACAGAGAATGTGTACTGACAAAACCAAACCCACTTTGCTAAAGGACAAAAAAAATCTTCCTCGAAGCTTGAGGTATCAAACTCAACACATTTGCTCCAATTACTCATGCAGGCTCCAAAACGTACAGTCAGCATGCAACAAATAAAATACGTTTTGGCAACTACTGTAAATGCAAAATAATTGTTAATGTCACCATAGAACTTGTAATTACAAAAAGTAAACCTGGAACTATTTATTTAATTTTTTTTTTTTTTTTCAACCTGACCACTGCAACGTCACAGAGAAACACTCAAAATGTCAGCGCCTTCAGCAGTAAAATATGGTTACGATTTTTTTTGTTTGTTTAATAATTCCTATAATTAACTACTGTTTAATTATCTAATTAATTATAATTAATATAGTTATAGAATAATTTAGTTTAATGTAGTAAGCACAGAGCTGAATTATTATCTAGTGCCCTGCTAAATAAACTAGCAAAGTTAACTATAAGTTTTATTTGTCTATTGCATTTCATTTTGCTGTTAACAGTGTGGGCATAAAACCCTTTTAATTTTTTTTCTGAGTCTGTGAACAGATCATCATCCCAAACTGTCATCTAGTAATTATGAAATGGTGTGAATGCAGCAGAATCTATCCAGAATAGTGGCCCTTCAGGAGTAGAATTTATTCACCACTTTCAATAATTGTGACATAGAGGGTTTAAAAATTGGGCTGGTTGGGATTCTCAAACAACCATCAAATAAAATAGATTCAAACAGTCTTTTCTCTTCATTGTTGTAACTTCATGCTATGGCATCCATATAAAAAATAAAAAAAGGAAAGAAAGAAAGAAAGAAAGAAAGAAAGAAATAAATAAAATTTTTAACGCATCAAAAATACCGTTCAAAAATTCTCAACACTTTTATGACAGATTTTCTGACATTTTTAACGCATCAAAAATACCGTTCAAAAATTTGATGTTGGTAAGATGTTTTTAATGTTTTTGAAAGGATTATCTTATGTTCACCTACATTTATTAGATAAAAATACAGTGAAAACAGTAGTATTGTGAAATATCATTACATCTTAAAATAACTTCTTTCAACTATATTTTAAAATGTACATCTGTGCTGTCAAAGCTGAATTTTCAGTGGTCATTACTCCAGTAAATAGTTTCATACAGTACATGTTTTTCAGTATGCTTTGAAAAAATAGAAAGTTCAAAAGAAACAATGTTTATTTAAGTAGAAATCTTTTGAACATTATAAATGTCAATACTGTCACTTTTGATCAATTAATTTGTCCGTAATGTTAATTACTATTAAATAAATAAATATGTATATTTTTTCCTGATTTGCCTGCTATTGGAAAAAAGGGTTTTGATTGTTGTATAGCAAAAATAAAAAGCACATTTAATTACACAAAAAACACAATTATGACATTACATGTTATTAATTTGTGCATGTGTAAACGTAAGTGTGTCTGTGTTTCCCTGCAGAGTCAATGTTGCTGCAAACGTCTCTTAATCGAAAATCGCTATTTCACAGCTGTGATACTTTAATATCTCTCATCACAAAACTCACATCTCATTTCTTGGGTGCCACTGGGATGTTCCTAGAATATATACCTTCTGAACGGCAAAATAACTTGCAATTATGCAGCAGTCAGCCGGAACATGCGGTACAAGAAAACCATCGAGTGAGCAGAAGCTGGAATCCACTTTAAAGTAAAATGTCTCACCTTTGGCAAAATGCTTTGAAACACAATTAAACTGGTGAGAAGTCTATTGTGCCCCCAAGACAAATGCAGGAAAAGAGAGGTATCATGGAACAATGGTTCAAATACAATCGCTTTGGGCAATAAACAGCCATGAAAAAAAAAAGAAAAAAGATTTAATTGCTCAGCAATGATTTCTAGCCATTTCATATTTACAGCATGTTACAGCAGTTACAGCATTCACAGAAATATAAAACAGTATAGTATAATAGCAAAACTGACAAACATACACCCAAACTAAACTAAGCCTGAAAACAAGAGAGAAACAACTTTCCTTGCTCTGTTTTTGATAATACCACAGTTCTTAGACATACTTTAAAGGTGATGCTATCTTTTTCTATAGTAGCTTACAGTGCTGTGTAAATTCCATGGTGTGTGAATATGGTAATCATTCAGTACCATGATATTACCATCTAGGACAAATTTTTATCTCTCCACCAATCCCACACCTTCACATTGCCATTAAAATATGTGAGGTCATCAAAAAAGTAACACTGTTGATAGACAACACTGCTGATAGATTAATTTAATTCAAAGTCCATTCTGATGACCGATCATTTAGCCAAAAAGCTTTGCCAGGCTCCTGCTTGTCCGAGAGAAATTTAGCAGGGACATTTCCATATGTGCCGCTGCACCCCATCTGTCAGAGCTGGCTCAGATAGCAAACACAGAGGCAGACGGCAGGCCAAATGCAGGCTGTCACTTCAGCAAATAAGGCTCTCAACTCTTTTAGACGTCCCCTGAAATCCCCTGTCCTGATAAATGGGAGTGTGTTAGTTTTTGGCAGGCAGAGAGGCAGAAGTTGCAGCTACATAAAATTTAGCTGCGAAAGCTTCTGTGATGAATTTTGGGTAGATTGTATCTCTGATTCATTTTTAGGTCTGTATAATGGAGTATAATGTCACTACATATTGCATGTGTCAGCAATAAAATATCCCCTGTGTGACTGAAAGGAAAACTATTCTATCAGGCATATTCAATTATGACAATATATATATATATATATATATATATATATATATATATATATATATATATATATATATATATTAAATAATTCAAACATAGTCTTCTTTGATGAAACAATCTACATATGTCAAGTCAAGTCACCTTCATTTATATAGCTCTTTAAACAATACAGATTGTGTTAAAGCAGGGGCTGGTGCAGTTCTCCTCTGGCCGGACGAAACCAGCATGATGTGGTTTAATTGCTGCAACGCACGTCAGATTGAGCAGAGGACTCGTCTGGTTTTCGTAGTCTTGAGCCGATGGCCGAATTATCCTGCCTGCAGATCCCCCATGCACCTGTAGGAATGACACTCTTCATTTCAAGTCACCATTGATATAATCAACATTTTAAGTTACTCACCTTCACGATCTAAAGCAGAGGTCTCCAACCCTGCTCCTGGAGACCTACAGTCCTACAGATTTCAGCTCCAACCCCAGTCAAACACACCTGAACCAGCTAATCATGGTGTTAAAGTGACGTGGACATTCAGCCAAGTATGGTGACCCATACTCAGAATTTGTGCTCTGCATTTAACCCATCCGAAGTGCACACACACAGAGCAGTGAACACACACACACTGTGAACACACACCCGGAGCTGGGCAGCCATTTATGCTGCGGCGCCCGGGGGAGCAGTTGGGGTTCAGTGCCTTGCTCAAGGGCACCTAAGTCGTGGTATTGAGGGTGGAACATTCACTCCCCCCACCCACAATTCCTGCCGGCCCGAGACTCGAACTCACAACCCTTCGATTGGGAGTACTCTCTAACCATTAGGCCACGACTTCCCCGTCAGGTGTTCAGGGCTACTTAATAATTACAGACAGGTGTACTGGAGCAGGGCTGGAACTGAAGTCTACAGGACAGTAGATCTCCAGAAGCAGGGTAGGAGACCCCTGCTCTAAAGAATTACTTATTTTGATGTGTTAACTAACTTCCTATATGCACATAGTATCTGTATGTGTTAGATATTACATTTAAAGTCAGGACACTGCATTTTGAAGATAATTTTGTAAAATCCAAATACACTTTACAAATCTTTGGAGAGAGTTTAAACATTATTTTCATACTTGTTCAATGAACCATAAACAATTATTGCACATGTACCTGTGGAACAGTCCTTAAGACACTAACAGTTTCCCGGCCAGAAGCAATGAAGGTCAGCGTTTTAATAACTTAGGACAGCAAAGAGACCTTTCTGCTGAAGAAAAATGCCCAGGGCCCCTGATCACCTGCATGAACATAGGTCATTTACATTCGCTGCTGCTTACACAAGGTATGAAGAACTGAAGAGCTGTGAGACAAATCACCAAAGGATGAATTTCCTTTTTATAGCACATATATTTCAAGACTTATATTTCAGACCTTGTTGCAGTCAACAAACATTAACCTGACAGTTACTATCACAGTACTTGATGTGAAGAAGAAGAAGAAAAAAGCTATCAAATTAACTATTTAACAGCTACATGAGATCTAATAAATGGCTTTGTGTAGAGAAAAAAAAAACATCACTTCAATAATAATGATCAATAATATGTCTATAAGCTTAAAAAAATATTAGATGATGATTATTATTATTAGCAAAGTTAAAAAAAGATTGAATTTACATAATTCAGAAACTACTGTATACATACTAGATGATACAACACTTCTCTGACGCTGTGAAATGCTCAATTCTGATTGGTCTGTTCTGCACTATTTTTGTAGAATGAGTGCTAAACTGGATTTACCATTGTCTTAGGCAAATAAAACCCAACGTTTTGTGCTATGTTCATTCATTCTTTTCACATGATAAAACAATGTAAACTGAAATCTTAATTTCCATTTATTTAGTCAGTTTGATAGTTAGTTAGTACAGTTAATAGACATGCACTGTAATAATTAGAACAATGTACAGTCAACACAAACTAAGCCTCTTAAGAGTGATACAAAACCTCTCTGATACAGAACACCAAGCTTACTCTTATAGACTATCATTGGCAAGGAGGGAACTTGTGTAGTCAAGTCAAGTCACCTTTATTTATATAGTGCTTTTAACAATACAGATTGTCAAAGCACTTTACAGTATTAAATAGGAAAATAGTGTGTCAATAATGCAAAATGATAATATTAAACACTCAATTTTCAGTTAAAGGCAGTTCATCATTGAATTCAGTGATGTCATCATCCAGCTCAGTTCAGTTTAAATAGTATCTGTGCAGTCAAGTAGACTATATCGCTGGATATTAAGTGTCCCCAACAAAGCAAGCCAATCGGTGACAGAATGCAGAAAAAACCTTGGAAGAAACCAGCATAAAAAACCTTGCAAGAAAAAATAACAATTCAATTCCACACACGAAACTAACAGTTCAATTCCAGGCTGCAGCAAAAAGTCACATTGTGCAGAGGACTCAACTGGTTCATGTGGTATTGTTCAGATCTTTAATCTAGATCTGTCTCTGGCCATCTAGGAGACAGGGTCTTCACTGACATTCAGGGCTGTAGAGGTCCTTTCTAGGTGCTGATCCACCATCTGGGCTGGATACATACTGGATCCGGGTGTCTGCAGTAACCATCTGATCTGGATACAGACTGGATCTAGTGGCTACGGTTACCTCGGAATAAGAATAATGTAACAAGTACATAGGGTAGATGCCATTCTTCTAATAATGTAGAAAGTACATTGGGTGTTATTGGAAGTGTTTCGGTTGTCCTAATTAATGCAGCCTAAAAATACTTTAACGGCTTTGAATATTAGAAATGTGTTAGTGTGTTTTGTGTAAGCCAGGTTAAAGAGATTGGTTTTTAATCTAGATTTAAACTGCAAGAGTGTGTCTGCCTCCCGAACAATGTTAGGTAGGTTATTCCAGAGTTTTGGTGCTAAATAGGAAAAGGATCTGCCACCCGCAGTTGATTTTGATATTCTATGTATTATCAGATTGCTAGAGTTTTGAGAACGCAGCGGACGTGGAGGACTGTAATGCAATAAGAAGCTTGTTCAAATACTGAGGTGCTAAATCACTCAGGGCTTTATAAGTTATAAGCAAGATTTTAAAATATAAACAATGTTTAATAGGGAGCCGTTGACAGAACTGGGCTAATATGGTCATACTTCCTGGTTCTATTAAGAACTCTAGCTGCTGCATTTTTGGACCAGCTGGAGTATGTTTATTAAGCATGCAGAACAACCACTCAATAAAGCATTACAATAATCTAACCTTGAGGTTATGAACGCATGAATGAATGTTTCTGCATTTGACATTGAGAGCATAGGTCATAAATTAGATATATGTAAATCTACAAGGCTTAGATGGCAGGCTGATGTCCGAGCCAAGGAAGGGCACAGATGTGATGGACTCCTCGACAGGGCTATACACACATAACCATGGGCCTAAACTTAAAGTACTGCGAGAATGATTTGAAAGCATAATGAGCCGTCTGCTCAAAAGCTCCCACGGAACTTTAATGTCATAACAATTGGTCTGCGTAACGCTGCTTCAAGTCGAACACATCTCTTATAATGTTAGAGCCATGCTCAGTGCGTCATCGGGACATGATTTCAGTCCCACCCAAATAATCCTGAACACAAAAATGGTGAAAAACTGTTTAACAATCATACTCCACAATTCAACACTACATAGTTCACGTAACGTGTTTTCAGCAATACATTTCTAAGATTAAGAATGTGTTTAGAAAGTATGCTTCATATTCTATATGCAAATATGCAATTTCTTGTTGATTTTATTTTGGGGTGATATGTACATTTCATACAATCCCATTCATTATAAATTAGTTTGAGTTAAAAATAAAACGGGGTTAAGAACAAATTCATGTGTGTACGCACCTGTTGTGAATCTTTGTGTTAGTGCGAATAATGCACACATTTATGAGTGAATGATTTTTTTCTTTAATTTCCATGCTGGTGCTGATGGTTTCCTCTCATCAGCATCATATCAGGAAGGGTCTCCCTGCCCTCACTGTGGAGATTTGATGTGAGTGAAGAAGATCCTTCTCTCATTCTGCAATTCTGCAATCAACAGCTTCTTAAAGAATCCCTGGTGCTTTCTAAGATACATTTAACCCGAGATATCTTTGTTTTCACCTTAAGGATTCTACACAACATGAGAGTGGGCTGTCAAATATCAAGTAATGTCTGGCAGAATCTTAGCTGGTCTGTGGAAGGCTGCTGGGGTTGAGGAGGGATTTCTCCTCATGTGGGAGTTTCTCTGCAGCATTTCCTCTGTGTACACCCCCGGCTGGATCTTCTGCAGCAGAGACACTCAAGTGATTAAAATATGTTGCAGACACCAATGTGAAGGGGATGGCTATAGACTTCTTCTGATGCAATGCTTATTCTAAAGATTAAACAGGAATTCAGAGATGGAAGAGAGAATTTTGAATTGTACACATGAAAGGCTTTATTCATATCTGTGGATTGCATCAAAATATTATTTTTAAACAGACATCAACTGAATTACCTGGCATCTAACACAATACAAAACAGACATCAACTGAATTACCTGGCATCTAACACCATGCAATGAATTTGTGTGATGACACAAAGAAAAAAAATTGCTTCATGAATTACATAGACGAATTACAACGTTTGTCCCTATTACATTTTTCTTATTATTTATACTGTTTAAATACAATTTTATTTGTATTTACAGAATGTTTTAATTTTAGGTGTGCTTTTTAAAAATGTTTTTATAAAGTTGTACAGCAGCATAACCTAATCGCAACCAAAATACAACACTGTGAAAAGTTGTAAAAACGTTTTGTGTCTGATGTCTATTCAAGCTCATCCAATTAGAAAGTCTCGGTTTTATAATTCAAAATCGGCTTCGTGTGAATTAAATTATGTCCAAAGTGGCGTTTTCAAATCGTACTAAATAGAGTGTAACACAAATATAGTTCTGGTAATTGTTTATCGAGTCAGGCTGATATGAAGCTGCGCTCAAGATGAGAGACAGAGATGCAGCTCTCGTCATTACTGTAGAAAAAAAAAGAGGACAGTAATATTTCAGACAGAATAAGGGAGGAGATTTGCCGACGGCTCTCCTATTGGTTTAGTGCAACCGTGCTGGCATTGAGGAGACGGCTTTATACTTTATAAAGCTCCCCGAGAGTGAGGAATCCACTGTGAACTCCTGACAGCTGAAGTGCGCTGAGGAAAACCCGTGAGATAACACCGATAACACTGAACCATGAGTGAGGTAAGTGCACCTCTAGTTTTACCGAATCCAGATGAGATTTAAAGCAGATCTTTGATTATATAATATGCATGATAGCTTTCGGCATCTTCATTTCTTTTGGGTGCTGCAGTGTGTTGCTGTGAGTCCTCGCTTAGCGTGTTTGAGTCACTCAGCCTCTATACTCACGAATCTTTTTAATTGCCGATGCAACTGCGTTTACATAAAATAACTTTCATTTCACTTCATTTGAGGATGACTTCTGAAGATGATTACATATCTGAATATACTTTTTATTGACGTCATCATATTATAGGCTACTTAAATGTCCACTATCTATCTATCTATCTATCTATCTATCTATCTATCTATCTATCTATCTATCTATCTATCTATCATAAATATAGAGAAACTGGGGCTATAGATGTCATACTTTTGTTTTGGAATCTCCATTTCTGTTTAAACATACAAGCTTTAGCTATATAAAGGCATTGAATATTTCCACTGTTATTGCCCTGGAGAAAGTGATACAGTTCATTAAACACACAGTGACCTTGTGCAACACCATCACTGAGTAGCAGGGCTAGTTATAGCTATTGGAACATTCCCTTAGATGGCATATTTTATAGGCTTTTTATTGGCAGTTTTGTAAAATCTGGACAGTAACCTAAATATTGAAGCACAAATTAATTCATCAGCAGCAAAAATGGAACATGCAAAAACATCAAAACATTTTTTTTGACCAACAGATGTCACAATTAATCAAGTGATTCATTTATAAAATCACAACTTTTACAAACATGTGACAACTTGCCCCGATGTGCCATTTATAAAAATACCCGGAGAACACAACTCAGCCTTTTGTTAAAATCTTGCTAAACTTTGCCTTAATGTATGCCAGTGTGGTTTTTAACATGACTATACTGTAAATGTTTTTTAATATAAATATTTTGGTATTTTAGTTGCATTTTTTTTAATGTTTACATTTGAAACTAGTCTTCATGAACTAATAGCCTATTAGCAGATTTAATTTGATGATGAACTACATTCTCTTGCTACATATTGCAGTCTATCTCAATTTGCGGATTGCTGGTCTGTGCTGTGTTGCAGACAGCATGGAAAAATAAAGCTAAAAGCAAATAATAAAATTGTCCATATGTTGGGATACAGTTCATTGCTACACAGAATACATAGCTTTTATTTCATATATATGAATTTTAGTTGGCATACCCTGATCTGTTTCATTAGGAAATGTCTCATCCATTTCAGAATACCTGCTGGACATGAGCAAAGTGTCCAGTTACCCTTTTCCAGACTTTTGCCTTTGGTTATTTAGATCTGTATCCATCAAGAGGGCTGAAAGCAGTAGTTTGTGTGTGTATTGTGTTGGGTACAGAATAATCTCAATGATTCTCTCTCACTAAACAGTTAATACATTTCTAGAGAGGAAGTGCTAATTAACTTGAAAGCCATCTAGAAGTGGTGCAGTTGTGACATCTTTCTCCAGCAACATCAGCTAGGTGTGTGTGTTTTCTTGATGTTATTTTCTGTAACCTGCAGTGCTTTTGAACTTGATGTGCCAAATGTAACAGAGAGGGATGCTAATTATGATAGAGGAAATTAGCATAAACTCAGCCCTGATTTAAGCAGTCAGATCATTACGATGCGTTCGGTTTGCTTCAAAGTATTAGAGCGTTTAATATCTAAAGAAAAGGTCCAATTACTGTGAGAGCTGTGATCAAACACCATATGCCACATCTCTCCGGCTTCTTCTCATTAGCTTTCATTCTGCCTTTTCTTGTAGAAAATTTAGTAGCAGAAAGCTGTTTGTTTATTTATTTATTTTCCAAATATTTTTGTAATAGCATTTCTCTCCGAAACTGTACGGAACGCCTCTGCCTCTAAAAGGAAGATAAAAACACTAAACACAATCTTTTTACTCTCTCAATAGAACATTATAAAAAATTTTCAACATTTAATAGCAGTTGAAAGAAGGAAAATATGTTCCCTATAAGCACACAGCTTTTTAGGCATTGTTTTAATGTTGCCTTTCTAAAATAACTATTTAATACTTAACGATAGTTAACAGATGTATTTAATACAGGTAATGTTAATATAATAAAAACCACAACAATGACAGCAATGTGACAATATGAAAACCTGTAATAGACATAATGGTAATGCACAGTTTTGGAAGTGAAAAAGAACAAATAATCTTATAATTTACTGTAAACAATAATATAATAATGAAAAATAAAAATAATAATATAACTATAAATAAATTGACATTCCCATTTTTAATTAAGTACAGTTTTGTCAAACTTACTAGATTATGGTTTTATGTTACATTTTATGTTGTTAAATATTATAAATTGCATTATTTTATTGTCGTATGTTATGATGCTACCAGTGTTACTACAATACTTTTTTTTTTACAGTAAAATTTAACATTTTTAAATAATGTATATAATTTTTGATACTATATATATTATGTCAGGTTATCAGCACACATATATAAGTTAGTCTTAAATACGAGAATAAAATGGAAATCATAGGGCCCTGTGAATTTAGTCATCACATGAGCCAAGCTGGAGAGCACAGATTGGGGATAGATCGAGAGCTGCACAGCACATTTAATCTGATTTTGACAACTCTTGAAAAACTGCCCACATTGCTCATTTCAAAATGGTCTCCTTGTCTCTCATCTAATTCATCACTGACCTCTCCACACATCAATTCTCTCACACTGGATTGCTTTATGACACTCAAAAGGCCTACTACATTTCTTGAAGAAGCACAACGGGATGTCAGAAATCTGATTGGACGTGCTGCCATAAGCAAGAATGTGCTGCTGCATCCAATCTCCCCGCATTTTCCACCAACTTTCTTTGTGATATTTTCATAAATGGAAGGTGCTGTTCTGCCTGTTTTTAGTGAATATGGAAGCCAGCTTTCATAATACATTTGACAAGCATTTGTGCACTTCACAACAATTGTGATGTTTACTAATGTTTGACTAATGGTACTAAAAGGAGATAAAATAATAACTGGAAAAAATCCATTAGTTATTATCGTATACTTGTACAATATAAAAGAAAATCGAAATGTTTATATTTATATAAAGAAAATATATGACTGTGATTTAACTTGCTTGAATAAAAGAATGAGAATAATAATAGAATGAAACATGAGAATGACAATAAACATTTAAAAAAAGACTAATACAGACAGGAGACTTTTCTTTTTTTGTTTCAGAAGTTCACCTCATGTCACACCTCATGAAGGATTTACTTTTTGCCAATTACAAGTTAAGAAATCACTGTTAATTAGTTTATTTCCTCTCTTCGTAAATCTCCAAAGCATAATCTGTGTCTTTGAACAGTTGCAAATGAAGTAATCCAACTGCCAGGCAAAGCCGCAGTACATTTTTAGTTTGGCCGAAGGCATCAACACATCAGCATATTAATAAGCTTAAGCAAACAGTTTTGTTATCCAAGCTGGATTATGTGAACCTTGCAGTATCATTCTTATAGCTCTGCATGTTTGGGGGTGCTTGCGAAGGCAAGCGTCACTATAGCTATCGCCCATACTGAGGGTTAGGGATTTGTGCAAACCCTCAACCCCAAGTATTAAAATTCCTGGACCATCTGGACTATGCACATGAATGACGCTTCAAATCATGTGGCTTGTTGAGGAAATATTTGCTATGACTTTATTGTAACCACATAGCAACATACTAATAACAACTCAAAAAACCTTAGTGACCGAATATAGCAGCACCCAGGCTAACACCAACAACAAGCAAATGTACAACAAAGGTTACTTGAACTCACTGTGAATTTTTAGCTTGAATATGATTTTAAGTTAAAGTGCAAATTGTCACTGTAATAGCTGCATAACCAAAAGAAGGCCTAAAGAATAAGGACCAAAGCATATTTACAGATCTGGTTCTATAATATTTGCTATGCTTATTAGATGCTGCTTTGTTCCATATTACAGCATGGTGAAAGGAAGTACATTAAAAAAAAATAATAATAATAATATTTGAATGGTCATTTACTTCAATAAATTGGTCATAAATCACATTTTACAATCTACAGAGTGCATTACAGACTGACAGACTAAGTACTGTTATGCGAATAAACTGTCCCTGTAATGTGTTAGTTTTGGTTTGACTAATGAGACAGTATACATCAATTGCATAAGCTCATGGCTCTGGGTTTATAAGATTCCCAGCCGACTGTACAGCATCTTGCACATGCAATGTAAATGTGTAAATTAAATCGATAAAACAAACTGACAACTTTATTAAGCCCCTTAATGGTGAGGAGTGAATTGAAAGGTGATAGCAGAACATTTAGTCAATTGAACAATAAACTGGGTAGAACCATTTTAAATAAATCTCTCCTCGCCAGGGACCTGGTGCTAGCTTGATTGATTTAGGCTATTATTCTGCTGGTATGCTCTGTGCCCTACATTATAAAATAAGTTATATAAATAATTTGTGTGATTGTTTTCCCCCTACTGTATATTTGCACCAAAAAACAGTATATTATAGAAACCTTTTCAGTTAGTAAACATTGTGACCTTTTTTAGGCGGAGCTTAGGTGGAGACAGAAATATTCCCCTGACTGCTTCACTAACGCTAGCTAGCAGGTTTTGTTTGCTTGTTTTGAACAAAAACTGGATAAAAATTAGATTTCATCTTATTATGTAATGTCACACACTGTCCGGGATTTTGATTGTTATTTGAAAATATTAACTTGAACAGAAGCCTGACACAACTACCAGACAGAGAAACCAAGCGTGTATAGTAAATAGAAACTGAGGTCATATAAATCTTTAGATGCCTATAACTCTGTACTAACAGTGGCAATTGTAAGCAAATGCAACTACTTGAACACACACCTGACACATAACATGGGCACTTACAGCAATTGTAGAAAGCGAGATAACACAAACAGTTTCCTTTATGTTTAGCCGATGGTCGTTAGTTAACTTGTTCCCAAATTTCTGATAAGGTGGGCATGCATGAGAAATCTTTAGATTTGTAACCAAACCATAATCCATACCAACAAAAGACAATAGTTTACATAACCTTAACTGATATGAAGTGTGCGCTGCAAACACGAGCATTTTTAATTATCGCTTCTGTCCAGTCCCCTCATTTTATTGCCTTTAACCACAGATGTCGTCAGTTTTTTTTGTCTGGCAGTGGCAGCAGGTATGTGATAAAATTTCAATTTGGAGCCTGTACTCCATCAATTCTGAAACTCAGCAACACAACACATTTTAAGCTAAAATATCAGAAAAAACATTGCTGCAAAAAAGTTCACATATTTATATTTAAAAAACAAAAAACAAAAAGATATTGAGAAAAACTCACACACACAACACATATATCACAAAAACACACAATAAAAAAAAACCTGCCTTTAACAAAAAACAAAAAACCACCACCTAACAATTCCTTACAACCCAACTAACTCGTTAACACTTCCTTAGATCTTAATTAACTTGATTTGGGTTGGAGCTGAACTCTCCAGGACTGTGGCTCTCCAGGACCGACGTTGGCCAGCCATGGTCTAGACATCACTATTTGGCCCTTATCAAAGTTTACAATTTTTTTTTGCTTCTCAATTTTCCCTGCTTCCAACACATGAAATTTAAGAACTGACTCTTCACTTGCTATCTAATATATTCCACCCTTGACAGCTGTCAATGTAACAATATAATCAATATTATTCACTTCACCTGTCAGTGGTATTAATGTTATGGCTGATCAGTGAATATATGTACTTATTATATACCAAGATATTTACTGTACATGGTACTCCAAGGTACAACAGCATATTACCATTATAAATGTCTAAACAACATAGTAATAGCTGTTTTTGACAGTGAAGTAATGTTAGGAGTAAAATAATGAAAACTGTAGATCTCTGTGTATTTAAATACAAATACCGTATTCCCACAAAGTATTTTGTATTTGTATTTAAATACATTTTTCCACACATTATTTTTTATATGTACATTTTAAATACCTTGTGATGTATTTGTAGCCCATTTCTGCCTAAGAGTGTTAGTGTGTGTGTATATATATATATATAGACTCTCCTCAGAAAACATGGACACCTACACACACACACACATTTATGGGGACATTTATTGGGACAACTCCAGGTGGGAACAGTACAACATAAACTGGGACTCTCCTCAGAAAACATGGACACCTGGTCAATCTATTATGTGATAATGCTGATAATTAGTTACCTTTTGTTAAACTGACTAAATCAAAAAGAGGCGATTCTGTTTAAAGTTAGTTGACTATTCAAAGAAGAAGTTTCCGAAATGTAAGACAGGGGATCTGGTGACAGCAGGAATGAGGCATTGAGGAAGTGAAACGTTCCCTTGTGGTTTCAGCTATGGCTTACCTGACAGACTGCTCATATATCACCTCACCTGTGACAGCTGATATCTGTCTCTTCATCTGTCAAGCAGTCTCGTTCATCTTTAACTTTAACATTGCTTCAGTGCTCTGAGAACACAAGAGCTCAATGGATGATTTCTCTCTCAATCTGTTGTTTTGATCACTAAAGTACTTGTAGAACAGTCTAGCAATGTTGCAAAACCTTGATGATTTGGCCTGTTGTCTACAGAGCACACCCACCTATTGTGAAATCATCTTGATAGTGGTAGTTTAAAGGCGTTTAACAGCCGTTGTGAAGTTTTCCAGAAAGTTTCAAACCACTGTAACAAACTCCAAAGACCATAAACATTTCAGATAACATCTGAAGTAACCATTAATTTACATATCCTGTGCCACTGATACGATGTAAATTGGGCAATTTTGACTTAAAGTTTTGGCTGTCAGTCAGTTATGCCCTCTGTCAGTGTTGAATAACAATATGGCCGCTCAAACACTTCTGGTGGCTTCACCGCCTGATGGCAGTTTAGAATTCTATGAGCAATCTAGTAATTTATGTAGATCAGTGGTGATGTTTACTGTGAATTTTATGTAAGTAGTACGTTATACTGTTATAAATATCTCATTGATTTACATTATAAGAAATCAGAATTTCATTCAATGCCCACTGCATATTTTCAGTTTGGGCCTCTGAATAAAACTATGGTGTTTTTCCTTCTTATGTGTGAACTCCATATTTTCACTATATCATAAAAACCTGATATATCAAACAGGTTTCTTCATTAGGGCGAATGCGAAAGGGAGGGATTTTTTTTTTCAATCACATTCAACCACAGCAGTCACTGTTCTAGATTGTTTGTTCTGCCTCTGGATATATACTTCAATCAGAGTCAAGTCACGTTCTGTGGAGTACCGCCCCTTTTTGGGCAATTTCACTCTGGTCGAGAATCGCTCCGAATGTTCTTATAGACTTCCATACAAAGACTTTTTATCAAACTGCAGGCACTTCAATGCAATCTCTATGAGTTTCGGGAGAGCTAGCACCAATGTGCTTTCACCATCATACGTAACCTTAACTTGTGCTGCGATTGGTGGGAACAAACATATCACTATTAATAAGAAATATGAAGTCAGGACTAGTCTATGTGGGCTGAATAAAGCAAACTAGTATCTCACCAGTAAAGTTTAGATGGATGACGATTGTAATGGAGGTAAAAATGATTATAGTGGCATACAGCAATCATACACTATTAGACGCACGAGTCAAACAAACAAACCGTGTATGTCTCTGATAGCTCTTTGCACAAGCACATTACAGTTTTATAATGAACACTCGCTGAAGAAGCAATTTTTTATAGAGTTTGCTGCAGTCAGTGGTGTTTATATACATACGGGCATCAACCAACTCACAGACAAACAAATCACTACACAATTTCCTTTCTATCCACCTTCCAAACTGAAAAAAAATACAATAATTTAACCACATACAAATATATACAGTCAGGTTAAGGTGACTGGTAATTGATCAATATACTGTACAAGGTTAAGTGTGACCTAAAGTGGTCTGTTGTGCATCTCCGTGTGGTCCTGTTTGGTATTGCAACTTGGCTGCATTCTAACACACCCCTTAGGGTGCTAACACCCTCTTGGTGCATTAAGACAGATCTGTAATGTGGGAAGATTTTAAAGTCATATACTGGCCAAAAAAGTTCATGCAGAGAAAGAAACACGGCGTAGTTTTATTCTTACTGTTGCTGCAGCCACCATGTTGTGGTTTTAGACACTGTTTGTTTCATGCTGTGTGTTTCATTGTGAAAGCGAAACTACTTTGTTTGGCCTTCCAAAAGAGGACACAACTAGAAATCAGTGGTTAAGTTGTATTTACAACACTGTTCCAGAACAGTTCAAACCCAAATATTCAGATGTGTGCAGCGCATTCTACGGAGGATGAGGACTATTTCCTGGAACAGTAGCCTACAATGCTTCTGTGCTCAAAGGCTGTTTCTATAAAGTGGGGCAGTTCCAACTTTGCAAGGTCAATCTGGTGCTTCTGACACACAGTCTGTAAGTACGTTTACATATTTAAAGAATTTGGTACTGATGATTCAAGCACGAGTTTTGAGCAGTGTAGAGTAGTTCTTGTTGTTTGTTGTTTCTCCGATCACAAATGCAGACATGGTTTTATGTTTACGCAGCGCGATACACAAAGCAACATGTAAAAAGACAGTATAAGTCATTATAATCAGTAATTATGCCCCCACTGGATGCAACAAATGCCTCATTTGCAATGGGTTTTATTGGTTTTGTCTCGTCATGCCAGGACACTGCATTACAGTATGGAAAGGGGTCATAACATTTCCGTCACATGCTTGAGGCATTCGGCCAATCACAACACATTGGACAGCTGGCCAATCAGCATACACCTCGCTTTTCAGAACGATGAGCTTTGTAAAAATCAACACATTTCAGAAAGGCGGGGCATAGAGGAGAAACAATAATACACAGAAAATAAAAAATAATTTATAATTTAAACCTCAAAAACAAAAAACACAACACAAAACACAAAAAACAAAGTTATTTTTAGCAACGTCATATGACCCCTTTAACAAATGGTGCAGTTGCTCATAAATGACCCCCTTTAACAATTTGAATTTATCTCTTATGAATAAAATAAAGGTTTGTAGGAATCATTCTTAATCTTGAACTTGGTAAAACATTACTTTACTGGTAATTAAAATACATTAATGCATTTTTAGTGCTGTCAAACGATTACTTGCGATTAATTGCATCTAAATTAAAAGTGTGCTGTGTATAATCTTTATTATGTATATATAAATAAAAAACATGTATATATTTAAAAATATTTACACATATTTATATTCATATATAATTTATATTATATATATATATATATATACAAATAAATATTTTATATATAAATAAAACTTTTTTCTTAAATATTTACATGCATGTGTGTGTATTCATATATACATAACAAATATTTACAGCACACACATATGTAAACTAAAACTTTTATTTTGGATGCGATTAATCATTTGACAGCACTATAAAGTTTAAAAATAGTGCACTGAGTAAAAAAAAGGTAAGATTGATTTATTGTTATTGCTGATTGATTATAATTGTTGTTTAAAATAGTGAAAGACAAGAACAGTGATAAAGGTGACCTTAATCTTAATTTTATGCCAGGTAATAGTAAATATCAATAGCTTCCTAATAGTGTCCTCTTCAAAGAACATGTGATTTGCACTTTTAGGGGCCATTTGCACGACAACGTTTTCAGCCAAAAATGGGAAAACTTTTTGTGCATTTTGCCTGTTCATTTACACAACAACAGCATTTTGGGGACTGAAAATGCGTATTTTTCAAAGTGAAACCGCTATCATTTCCGTGTAAACACCCAATATGGGAATCTTTGAAAATGCTGACGTCATGCGTGTGCGTAGTACGTGTTAAGTATGTAGACATGTGCAATGCATAAAGACAATAAAGAAAAAAAATAAAAAACAAATACAAAAAACATGGTACTGTTGTTGCTGCTCAAGAGTTTGCTAATGCTTATTCAGCAAAGTGTGGATTTACTTCACCAATATTCCAACCAACGGCAGAGAAAGTGGAGAAGCATCATATGACTTCCCTACAGGTACTGCTGTTTACTAACAATGGATATGTGTAAATACGAATAGTTTTCAAAACTTTGTTGTGTATACGTCCATTTTCACAGATACTGTATGTGTAAGTCGTAAATCGTTGAAACCCACTGTTGTCCTTATACGTGCATTCACAAAACAGTGTGTATCAAAAAGAATCACCCCCCTTTTAAATAATTTTGTAGCCTTAGTATTCACAAAATGCAACTGGAGGAGAATTCCTAAGGGATCACATCTTTATCTACAGTGTGTATCGAAAAGAATCACCCCCTTTTAAATAATTTTGTTGCTTTGTTTGCAGCCTGAAATGAAGACGGACATTGTTTTATCCATCTGTATTTGCTCAGTGAAACTTATAACATCCAAGTGAAAGGTATAACACCAACATGTCATAAAATAATAATAATAATAAAAAACAGAATCACTGAGTTGGAAAAAGGATCACCCCCCTCCTAAAAATGACTTGCAAACTCAATCAGGTGTAGCTTCTCACCTTCAAAATGTGATTTTTTTTTAAGAAGCCTTATAAAAATGCTTCTTAAAAATATTTTTTTTGTTTTTAAGAAGCTTTAGTTCAAGATAATTTCTTCTTGCATAAAAAGGAACATGAGTAATCTGAATACAGTTAGAGTTTGCGGCCTAATTCCATGCGTCTTCCTTGCATTTTTAATTCATAGTGAAAGTCATGCAGATGTTCTGTAGTCTGCAATCTACAAGCTCCTGAAATAGCACTACAGTGGTGGTGGGGAATCACTTATTTATTCAGCTCATAATTCCATATTTTGTTTTCCATCTTTTCCAACTGAAAAAATACACAGATTGGGTAGTTCATCTTTATGAAACATAGATCACAAATTTTATAATAGATTCTGATAATTAGTTGTAGCAGAATTTAAACTGACAACATAAAAGTTGACTTCATACAGAGCTTGAAAGAGAAAGGACATATAATTTACTAGCACCCAATTGTTTTTACTGTTTTTTTGCTTTGTCGACTGGTTTGATGTGCAAACAGTAGTTTTGAGAGCCACGGTGTTTAAATGTTTAGGGGAATCAGGTTTCAGATTGTTTACTTATAGCAGTCTTTGCACATGAAGCTAGGATAGGAGAATGTACAATATTGTAACACTGAACAAAAATGCAAATTTCAGCTTTAAGGAAGTAGAATAAATGTTGTCATGACCCTAAAGTCTATAGAGATAATGCATGAAAAATAGCATCAATACTGGATTTGAGACTCTTTAATAGCATCCCGAAGACAAGCTGGACACAGTAGAATTTCCTTGTTGATATAAGTTGCTTTAAGGTAAAGATATATTATTTTTACACTGCCTATTTTGGGTTCTATACAATATATTTTTCTAGTTTTACTTTTGCATGATGCAGGTTTGCTTTGTCTCTGAAGATACAGGAGGTCAAGACTGAAAGTGCTGCTAACTTTCAAAACAAACCCATCATGCGTGTGAATTGCACAACCTTGTTGTGTCAAGTCAGCTATCTAGGAGAGACCATCAGGCATCAATGTCAAGCATTTAATATTTATGGCAGGAAAATCTGCCTGTCTTCCATGGTTCTGAGTGAGCAGCCAGCCTGAGGAAGCTGTCTCTGGGGTCCTGCTGTTCCCGCAGATGCTTCAACACTGATTCTCAGATAATGGTCACAAAACAACTGCAACACACCACCAAACACAGAGAACGAAGGAAGTGTGTTTACTGAATACATTGGAGATGAGAAATGCTGAGTGTGTTGGGGTGATACTTTAAAATATTTTATTTAAAACCTTGCCATTGAATCCTTTGTGGAACTCCAAAGGATGTTTTGCAAGATGTCTGAGCTGCCCTTTTCCATAGTACGTGTGTGATGCATTTCGAGCTAAAACAAACAATAAACAAACAAACATGAACTTTTAAAGTACCAAATGTAGTTCACATGACTTGTTCACTATATTTGAAGTCTTTTAGAGTCAATTGATACAACAGCTTTGTGTGAGGAAGTTGTTTTCTAAAAATCTTGCCCTCTTCCATAACTCTTAAATCCTATTAGCACTTGCGTTCAATGTATTAATATGAAATAATAATAAATAATTGCATTCAATTTATTATAACAAATTTGTTAATCCTAGTTATTGCACTATCAATGAACAATACTTTCTGAAATCAAATCTTCTGTATAGGTTAATGTTTCTAAATATACATTTTAACATTTCAAGTTGGATGAGCCAACAACAAACAACAGTAGTTGAACTTGATGTTTTTTATGAACTTCCATTAACCTAGATTAATAAATGTTGTAAAATGTTTTTCATTGTTTGTTAATGATACCTAATGCATTAACTAACTTTATACATATTGCATAATAAGGTTCAAATCATTATTTTTACTCAAATTATTTGTTCAGTGAATGTAATTAGATTTAGGAAAAATTTTCCACACAAATAGTATCACTTTATAATAAACGTTCAGTTGTAAGTCCTAATAAGTGGTAGTTAATGATGAACTAATCATTTACAAACCAATATAGATGTTTTAAGTGACATGCTAACATTTTATATATTTTGTAAATGCCGTTACAAGTCATTTACAAGTGCTGAGTAAATATGAACTAATCATTTATGAAACATGACTATGTGTTCATAAATGAATTCCTAAGTGATATGTAAATTATTTATTAATGTTTTGTAGATTCATTTATACGTAATTTACGAGTAATAAGATAATGATTAACTAATCTTTACAAAAAAATCTACTATACGTAACTCCATCAATGTTCAATAAATTTTACTTTTTTGAATGTTTTGTGATTCAGTTATAAATTATTTACAAGTGATTAGATAATGATCCTAATAATTTACAAAACATGACTATCACGTTTATAAATGATTATTAAGTTATAAGCCTGCAACAATTTACAAATCTGTCTTAAGTTAAAATTTAAAAAAAATAGCGTATTTAAAAGGATCAAACAGATCCTTAGTAAATGGTTATGAAGTTACTAGTTAATATTTATTAATCACTGAATGTCATGTACCATTATCTCAAGTAAACAATTGTTAATCATGAACAAATGATGATCAAAACATTAGTAAACGATAAGTATATCAGATGCAGGTTAAGGTTGTAAGTTGGTTGGTTAAAACCACGCAAAATGCACTTATGCTACAGCTATTTTTTTTTAAGAATAATAAATTAATAGTTGTCAAATGAATAAGCATTTTAAAAGGACTTAAAGTCCGGGGAATGCAAGCGTTAAGTCCTTTCACTCATCAGTGCAGACTGTGTTCTGTGTGGGATCTAGTGATGTGGAACCGGTTTTACCTCTCCACTGAAGCTCACATCAGGTGCACAGTGGTTATAGACTCCATGTGTGTCAGAGAAGACAGCGGGTAATCTATAAAAGAAGCCAGTCAGTACCTAGTACACACTACAAAGTGTTCAAACACCTTTATAGATGATGTGTAAATGCATGAATTGAATCATTTACAACCCCTTTCAGCATCCCCTAATCTAAAGTGAAAAACATTCATCACTGTAAATGTGTTACATAATCAACTTGTAGACCTTTCTTACCTGTTACACATTATTTGTATATGACACAAGTCATTTATAACACTCTTTCTGCAGCCCTAATCTAAAGTGGAAACTATTCATCAACTTGTAAATGTGTTACATATCATTTGCAGAGTCTTTTATAAATTATGTACAAACTGCAGTTTGTAATTAGAATGTATTTGCCATATGCACTGGTTGTGTATGTCGTTTTAGTCCACAGGATATACAAATCTCTCAGTGCCCCCTTATCTGAGTTTAAATTATAAATATTTTTATGCAATAATATATTTTAATATTATATAATATTTGAGCCCCTAACACATCCCTTATACACGATGTTTTAGCCACTTCACAAAAAATAAAAAAGCAATATAGATATATTGACAGTGACTATTGATCTTAGTATATATATTGTATAAAAAATATCATTTTAAGCTCCCTACTCCACCCTATAATCTTAAACATAACCATTTTGACAATATACAAAGTGTAACAGGCAGATAAATGTACGTTTGTCACAATATTTATTTAAACATTACAAAAAGCAGTATTCAGAACAGATAAAACGACGCGTGTGCTACATTACCAGTGATGCGAAAGCAAAAACAATTTTGTGTGAGTTAAGAATGAAATTAAAGGTTTAAACCGCTACAAACATTCTCCTGAACCAAATTTCCATCCTTCAAAGCGTCGTCGCAGCAGCTCTCACTCAACACAATTCGGCATGTCGCAAACAATATATGGTGGTCGCAAAATCACAAGTGACAGCCCAATAAGGAGCGAGGTTTGAAGTCAATGCCGCAAACCAGTGTCGTTCTGTAGAAGCGCCAATTTTGAAAGTTTTAACAGATGAGACGGCAGCTATGTACTGTTATTAATGTATAAAGATTATATTACGGAAAACAAATCTTTTTCTCACACGGTGGTATCGTACGACTTCTGAAGACTTGGAATAAAATTGCGTTTTCATGTTATGGTGAGCAGCTGTCCCAAGGGAAACAAATAAAAAATAAACAATTAAGTGCTGATTAAATGGTGACAGAGTGTTCATTTATTTATTTTAAAAAAATTAAGTTCAAGCTTGGGTAAAGTGATGGAATGAGATGGATCATGTAACAGGAAGATCTGCAAGCGATATGTAACACATTTACAAGTGAATGAATAGTTTACACTTTAGATTAGGGGATGCAGAAAGTGTTATAAATGACTTGTGGTACATATACAAATAATGTGTAACAGGTAAGAAAGGTCTACAAATGATATGTAACCTTTAAAGTGATGAATAGTTTACACTTTAGATTAGGGGATGCAGAAAGTGTTATAAATGACTTGTGTACATAAACAAATAATGTGTAACAGGTAAGAAAGGTCTACAAATGATTTGTAAACATTTTACAAGTGATGAATAGTTTACACTTTAGATTAGGGGATGCAGAAAGCTTTGTAAATGCTTTATTCATGCGTTTACACATCATCTATAACAGGTGTTTAGACACTTTGTAGTGTGTACTAAGTACTGACTGGTGAGGGTGTAGACAGCTGTCCTTCTCTGACACACATGGAGTCTTTAACTCCGTGCACTGATGTGAGCTTCAGTGGAAGGGGTTCACTTCATCACTAGATCCACACACTCCACCCAACAGAACACAAGTCTGTGCTGATGAGTGAAGGGATTTAACAAACCCACTGGAATCACCTGACTAAAGGCATTTATAAATGTTTATCAACTTCAAAATACAAATGAATTACTCCTCTTAAAAATAGTGCTTTAACATACCTTGCATGTTTGCGCTTTTGAACACGGACCAGCTAAACAAATTTGTCAATAAATCATATACTGATCATTTCCTAATGGTTTATTCATCATTTGTTCATGTTAAAAACATGTAAATTAACAATTGTTTATTGAGATATTATACCAAAACAATTTTGACCATAAATACTTCATTGAATTTATAAGTGATAAATATACTGTATCAACTAAAAACTTATAAACCATCTACTATTGATCTTTGATTTATTTCATGACTTAAACTTTTTTTAAGATAACTTACAACACATTTGTAAATCGTCAGCATAATCATTTATTAACATAAAGTCATGTTTTGTAAAATGATTTGTTCATCATTAACCAATAACTTATAAGTGACTTATAACTGATTAATAAAACATTACTAAAATGTTAACTTGTTATTTATTAATCATTTATGAATGTATAGCCATGTTTTGTAAATGATTAGCTCATCATTACTAATAATTATAAATGACTTATAACAGAACGTTATTATAACAATAAATGAAATTTTCCACACAAATAAAGTCCATAAAACAAGACTAGAATAAGTCCATTCTCAATAAATGTTTTATTGAACAAATTTAATTAATATAAATAAGTTAAGCACAATAAAATCTGACTTCAACAGAAATTCTACAATATAAATGATCATTAAACTCTAACAAGTAACAAGTAAATGCCTTTACTCTAAAACTATAATCTAACTCTCTCAATTCAGGTTCTTGCTAAGCATGCTGGAAACTACAAATCCACTGTCCATTTTCAGTGAACAAATATGATTTATGTAGTCACAACAAACAAGGATTTTCATTTAAAATTTTCAGTTTTCATTTTAAGTGGTTTAAATGTAATAAAATTAAGTTGCTTTAGCTAATCATGTCAAGTCAAAAAAAAATATGCATACATATTTATAAATATATAATATAATATAATAGAGAGGTAACTGTAAAAGCTTTTTTTAATTACTATGCAAAACTAGACTTTGCAGCAACATTGATTTGGAGTTTTAAACACTAACGAAAGCATTTTTTCTCTAAAATGTACAGACCATAGCAAAATGGTTTTCTGAGCAGTGGCCCTGTGTTTTTGCTGAAGAAGCCTCACTCTCTGCTCGTGTCCTGTGCTTGTGCAAGGAGAAATCAACAAAAGAAGCATGTTTACCTTGAACATTGTCTTTTCCGACTCTGTGCTGAGTTGAAACAAGATTGCATGTGCTTCTGACATTCTCTAAAGAAGTCTTCTGTAACTGCCAGCACTGCAATTTGATTGAGGCTGCAGCCCACGGGGAGTGTGTCTGTGTGCATGTACGTTTCTTCTTCTTGTCAAAGCAACATAATTAGAATTTCTCTGCAGTTACTGTAATGTGTTTTTCTCCACACTTTATCACTTCAGTGCAAACACCTCTGCGTTGTATGAATGTGGGTGTGATTGTGAATAGTAAAAAGGTGTTAATTTGGGATTTTGGAGGTTGTGAAACTCAAAAGGTACATTACACCGACAGTAACTGAATCGCTGTATTGGTGGTCACTACTGTTCTCACTTGCCTGCTGCATCCAACTGTATCAGGTTGCAGATCACAATTATTTAAGTGCACATTTGGGATTTCAGAGAGGACACACATTTTTCACTTTACTCGAAACAAATGCAGCTTTATTAAAAGGATTACCTCTAGAGTTTTATCTCTGCCAAATGAAGTACAAAGCGATTTCGAGTGACTTGCTACAGTAGATCATTGCTAGAATATTATTATTAGCATCATTAAAAATACAAAAAAAATAAAATAAAATAAAATAAATTAAATTAAACTAAATTATTATTGTTAATTATCATAAAGTTGGAAACTTTTTACAGTCCAACTGAATAAATCATGAAAACACTGATAGACAACTGTAGACGGATTGGTCGGCAATGAAAAAGCAGATAAAGTGGCTAAGAAAGCTCTTCAGTCTAAAAAAACACAACATAATATTCAAACAACAGAATATAATAAACCCCAATATATGATCTTAAAACTAAAAATAATCTGTACATTAATAATAAATGTAATTATTATTACATATTTTAATAGAATGTCCAATTTGAAATGATATTAGACAATGATATTATTCAGAAAATATACTAAAATACTTTTTTTTTTTTTTTTATAAAAATCTCTCCTTGAAGAATTTTAGAATTTTTATCACAGATTTAACTGAAAGATTGTATATGATTTGTATCAGTACTATTGCTGTTTCTTGTGTATTTTTGTGTTATGATTGTTTCTTAAGAAAATGTAATATAATTGTAAATTATGTAGGCTATTGAAATGATGTTGTTAATGTTGCAATGAATATAGCCATTGTTGCTGATATGACATTAAAACATAAATAAATTAACAACAGTAGACCGCCCTGAGAGGTGAAAAACAAATATAAAACATAACACTAAAATTAATACTAATTCCTACAAAAAGCTACACTTCACAAGAAGATTCTATTATTAACATTAGTTAACTAACAATGATCAATACATTTGTTACCATACTTAACTTATTAATCTTTGTTAGTGTCAGTTCTGTCATGACAACTCTCAGAAAGATTGGTATGGTAATATACATGGCAATGTTAATGTATTTGGTCTGCTACGCTGCTACACTGAGCAAGTACCAAGACTTGCTACTGCCAGTACATCCACAGACATACTGCTGTTGCACATAGGGGTGTAACGGTATACAAATATGACGGTTCGGTATGTACCTCGGTTTTAACGTCACGGTTCGGTATGATTTCGGTACAGCAGGGGAAAACTAATTTTTTTTTTTTTTTTTTATGGTTTACTGAACAAGTTGCTATTTCTTGAAATGCCTTCAGTTATAGTTTCAATAGTAGTAGTTTCAGTATTCTTGACACTGTTATTTATTTGGCAGTCTATGGGACAGTCTCAACATCTAGGTTTTTCATGACAAAACTTTAAATTGTGTGTCATGACAAACAGAGAGTTTACATGGGAACGAAATTTCGCGTCTACCGGGTCTAGTTTGCCGCTTGAACATTTTGAATGCATTTGCACATCTAGAGTGAAATAGAAAGCAAGAGTTTGAAAGCAAGAGTTTGAAATGAAATTCTTCTTTCCGAGGCGAAATCATCGCTTCTTATAGGAGGGGCAAGTGCTTTGCGGTTTGTCTGTTTCCATGATGGCTGATGTTGATCGAGCATTCAGGGGTTTTCCACTTTTTCCTGCACACTTCCTCTGAATAAACACATTATCTTGTTAGCGAAAAGTACCTTTATATTAGGGGGAAAAAAAGTTACTCTATTCGTGTTTCCGGGGGTTGAGCGCAGCATTATTTTCGCGTTCACTCGCGGCTCCGCTCTGCACAAATCAGCGGGGTGTCACGGCTCAGACACGGGAACCGGGAGCTGATCGCGGCCCCTCTAGTCAAAATGCTTGTGTTGGGAAAAATATCAGCACATTTCCGAACCGTCCCAGAAGTGGCTCTCCAAGGCTTGCATCCAGCGAGCTGTCATGCCACATCAAGACTGTCAAATAACCCCCAATGAATTTGAATTTCATGAGAAAAAAAAAATAATACAAAAAAAGCCAATGAATGTAATTTGGTACGGATACGTACCGACCGAAAGACCCGTACCGAAACGGTTCCAAACTGCAATGTTGAACATTGGACAAGTATTTGCACATATAACACACATGAAATTACCTGCAGCAGATCTATGTAGGTGGAGCTGGGGAAGGTGGAGGGTTTATGAAGTGTGCTGCAAACTGCTATGTTGAACATTGGACAAGTATTTAAATGTTGAGCAGCAAGCTCATTGGTTGCTGATACAACAGAAACCATTCAGCTGCACCATGTAGATAACAATGTGATTACTTAATTGACTAAAGGACCTATCAGTCTGCACCATCTAGAGTTTTATGACAGAACTTTGTATTTCTGTCATGACAGCTCTCAGAGAGTTTAACATGGTAATAATGATACTCTTCTTTAATACAAATCTAACTGCATTATTTTTGGGTGCGTTTTACCCCCGAGACATCCTAGGTGTATATGACTTTCTTCTTTCAGACAAATCCAGTCGGAGTTATAGTAAAAATAATCTTTGATCTTTCAAGCTCTATCGTTGCAGTCAGCAGGAGTTGCATTGCTTCAGTCCAAAAGACGTGAAATAAAAAGCACCCTTTCATAAAAAAAAAAAAAAGTAAAAAAGTGTCTCACATGGCTATTGCAGCATAGGCCTTTAATAGCGCATCGATACATTTTTGTTAAAAAAAAAATATATATATTCCATATTCAAAACGTAATTATCACTTGAATCTAGCTTGCACCAACATTTTTACACAGAAGCAGTTCTGGGAGCAAGACGTATGGGGTCAGCATTGCGCATACTTTCAATTTATTAAATGATTTCACTTCTGTAATATTCTGAAATGCTAATTTTTTTCTTTAAAAAGAGACCAACCTTAGGTCTGTATTCAAAAGGATTCATAAATTATAATAATTTAAGTTTGTATAGTTTACTTTCTCGTGAATTTTCAAAAATGTGGATGAACTTTTCCATTTGGAATGAATACATGATCATGACAGAATATCCTGTGATGTCCAACAGCAGGGCACTTACGTTATGAATAGAACATTATTATAAGCCAATAAGAGAGACATTTCAAAATGCAATGTACTCTCTTTAAAAAATAACTTTAAGAATATTTATTAGTTCTAACAAATAGGTTTTTGCTAAAACTATCCAAAATTATAAATGATTTGTTAATAATTTCTGCAAAGGAGAGATTTGTTGTTGTTTCAAAACAAATGGAAATATATATCGGTATCGACATCGGCTATCGGCCAAAATGATGGGAAAAAATATCAGCATATCGGATATCGGCAAAAATTCAACATCTTGCATCCCTAGCTGCTGCAAATATAACATATGAAATAACCCCCAATAAAGCAGGAGACAAAAGAAATGGACAAAACAAGCCAATGAATGTAATCATGACGGGATAGGACAAAACACCCCCAAACAAGCAGATCTACCACCAAGACAAGTATATATATATATATATATATATATATATAATATAATATATATATATATATATATATATATTTGAGTCCACACCCAGTTGTATGGCAAACCCAACTTCAGAGTGAATGCTTATTTCACTATATATATATATACAGGTATATCCAGAGTGAATGCTTATTTCACTTTAGCCTGTTCTCATATCCATAGCTTAGTCGGCAAATTGTTACAACAATTACATATTCTGGAAAAACAATAGATTGATTGTTGCTGCAGCTGTATAAACCCAGTTGTGTAAAAAACATTAAACACTCAATCAAACACAAAACTCAAAAATTAAACTTAGTTTAAAACATGATTATTATTTCAAAACGCAATCCATGCTTTCACAAAACAATGGTCAAATATTTAAATGCTGAGCAGCAAGCTCATTGGCTGCTGATGCAACAGACCCCAGCTGCGCAAGTCAATGCACTATGAATGGAACATATACGTTCACTTCGAACTGGAATCATGACAGAATATCCTGTGATGTCCACTTGCAGGGCACTTACGTTCGAATAGAACAAACATCTGAAGCGATAAGAGAGACATACAAAATAGGCAGAGCAGAGAGCGCGAGGACTGGAATTGAGAACCGCTGATTTATTTACAGTGTTAAACAGGAAAATTCAATGTAAATAATAAAAAGGAGGCAAAAAGTAAAACAGCAATTAAAGTCAAAGTATAACTAAAAATTAATTAAGTAGACATAAGCAAACCAGTCAAGCTGACAGTATTGCCAGAAATTAAGTGTGCCCAACTAAGCAAGCCAAAGGTGACAGTGACAAGGAACCAAAACTCCATAATTTATAGATATACAACTGTTCTTTTTTAGTTCAAATTAGCTCAGGTCCATTAAATAATATTAACAAAAACACAACTTACAATTTTAATAAAGTATTAGTAACATTTAAACATTAACAAACAATATAGTATTAGTTAATGCTTTTTTTAATTGTTATTTTATATCAACTAACATAGTAAGGCAGTTAATGCATTACTACCATTTAACATGAACTAAGATCAATAAACAGCAAGCTTTCAAAAATATCTCATAACTTTAACAACACTAAATAACCAGCCAGTGTTCAAAACTATCTCATTACTTTCACAAAGGTAAGCTTGTAATAATGTGTTCTAATAATGTGTTGAGTGGCACTGGTAGTTTTTTTTTGTTCATCTTTTTTTATTGTTTTTAATTCAACAAAACAACATCCATTCAAATAAACAAAACAGGGAAGGGGAAGCAACAGATACATCAATATTTTTACAATCTGAAAGAAGAAGCTTTTTATGGTCATTGCTGTATATAGTCCAACATTTTGGAACAAAAACATTGGCATGCATTGGTGGTACTAGGTTTAGCCTTGTTCATTCGTGCTGTTGTACATTCACAAGTCGTTATTTTATTTTTGCACACATGTGCGGAGTAAACCAATTTTATATTATTGTCTTCTTTGCAGCTGTATGTGGCACAGGGGCAATAGCGTCTGGGTATGCAGGGTATGCAGGGTATGCACATGCATATGGGAACCTTTAATGCAGCACATGCACACATCCTTTAGGTAAAAAAAGAATCAAGGGAATGTACATACAATTGAAAAAATAAAAAAAAAAATAAACAAATCCTCATACAATTTTATCACCTAAAAAAATAAATATATATAATAACATTGTGCATTTGTTATAATGATGTTGTAGAACTGCATCATTTTTTTTTTATTATGTGCAAACGCTGCATTGCTATGGCCAAATAAAATAATAATTAATAATAATGATTATAATAAAAATCCTGTGTGAGGTTGATACCTAGCCATTTTAATTTTCTTTCATTTAAATTCTCTTTTATTAAAGGCTATCCAAAGTAGACATTCTTTCCATTGAGAATACATCAATAAATAAAACAAAAAAAATAAACAACATGAATAAACAGAAAGAAATTAACTCTCCCCCTATAATTCAATCAACTTAAATAACATTCATTGTGTTTTGGGTGGCTGTGCAAAGAGTGTGTTTGCAAATTTAGTAAATATGCTTTTCTTTCTTTCTTTCTTTCTTTCTTTCTTTCTCATTGTGTGTTTTGGGCGGCTGTGTCAAGAGTGTGTTTGCATTAAGAAATTTAGTAAATATGGCAGTGTTTTAGTGCCATAAAATTTTTAGAATAAAGTCAAAATTATTATTATTTATTATTGTATTAAATTGATTATTAATTATATTAAATTTAAATAAAAATTATTAACTAACAATTAAGAAACAAAATGTATCTTTATCAATTACATCACACAGCTGATACTGTTATGGTTACTGATAAAAGCAAAGTTAATGGGGATGGGTATTGTCTGACAGAAGGATCACCAAAAGCACCCCACCCCCATAAATATTAATGGATGATAAATTATCTTTATACACTTGGGCAGGTGTAGGAAAGAGTACATTTTAGAACCTGTCTAGTATATCACATGATTTAAATGCACGAAAGCTTTAATTAAAAAGAGTTGAAGGAAACATTAAACAGGAGGATTGTCTCTGTGCTTGTGTTTGGCTGAACATTCTGAATTGCATGAAAGCACATGCAGGTTGCCTGAGCTCCTCACATCAAAGCACTACAAACACTGTTTGAAATTCAGTGAAAGTGCAGTTAATAATGCAGGAGAGGATGTGCCCAGGGAAAACATGTTGGCGATGCCTTCACGCTCACTCAGCTGTTTAACTGCACCCCATTATCCTGATATTTCTGAAAATGACTTCACGGCCAAACACACAGTTTGGTTTTGAAATCCTCTTTCAAAAATATCACACAGTATAACAACAAGAATGTGTTGAACAAAAAATATAAATTCTTGTGCTGTCAAATGATTAATCGCATCCAAATAAAAAGTTTTTGTTAACATAACATATATGTGTGTACTGTGTATATTTATTATTTTATTATTTATTTATAAATACACACACATGTATGTATCTATTTAAGAAAAATGTTTTGTTATATATATATATATATATATATATATATATATATACACACACATAATAAATATACACAGTACACACACATATATTATGTAAACAAAAACTTTTACTTTGGATGCGATTAATCATTTGATAGCACTACATTCATTTGCTCTTTTGTGTGTGTTTGTGTGTGTGTAACTTCATATTAAAAGAAATCATATTTTTTAAAATTGAAATATGACTGGTGACTTGTGAGATCCACCCAGGCCTGTGTTTTTTGTAGTTAACAAACCTTCTTCTCATTTATTTCAAACTTCTAGTAAAATGATTTTTGAAAGTTAAAAACATTTTTATTTAGTTTCTTTTCTTATTCCATTCAACAGAGGCAAGGATCTGGAGCAGCCGGTGGCAACAGCAAAGCCTCTGGGGCACAAGGTACTGAGAAAATATACCACACTAGAAATCGAACACATCATGGATCTTTAATCATTTTACAGCATATATAGGAATTATTTTTCATGGAAGAGAAAAGATTTATCATGCTGTTGAGTTTACCCCAAACAACCTTGAGCGAACAGAAAAGCCCAGTATCCCATCTGAAATCTTCCGGCATAAGCATTCTAAAGTATTCCCTGAAGTGTCCCACCAAACAAAAATGTTCTGTGCTGTGCTTACTGAAGGAAGAAAGAGTCTGGTAAGCATTTTTAAAATGTGTGCCTGTGTATGAAAAAAAAGACTGAAGAAGGAGGTAAATAAATAAATAAAGGGTTGAAGTAATGAACACGGTCCCCAGTGTTTTAGCGGCATGATCCTACGAAAAGGGCAGCTAAATGTATCTGAACCCACAAATTGGGCCATACATCTTAAACCAGACTTAAAAGACTTGAGGGTTCTTCTGTTGTTGGTTTTCTTCCTGATGAGGTAATGCTCTTGAGGTCGCTGAAGCCCTGGGGAGAGCTGGGTACAGAAATTATTGGACAAGGTCTAAGAACTGCATCTCAAAGGATGCTGATTTCACTGAAGCTTGAATCTTCACGGAATTGCATGGTTTTATTGCAAATGATGCTTTAGATACAGGAAACAAATATTGCGCATTGTGCAATGCTACCACCAACTTACTTTAGTATTAGGCATGTTATTCAGGTGCATCTCAATAAATTAGAATGTCGTTGAAAAGTTGTGAAACTCATGTATTAAATAAATTCAGTGCACACAGACTGAAGTAGTTTAAGTCTTTGGTTCTTTTAATTGTGATGATTTTGGCTCACATTTAACGAAAACCCACCAACAAATTAGAATATGGTGACATGCCAATCAGCTAATCAACTCAAAACACCTGCAAAGGTTTCCTGAGCCTTCAAAATGGTCTCTCAGTTTGGTTCACTAGGCTACACAATCATGGGGAAGACTGCTGATCTGACAGTTGTCCAGAAGACAGTCATTGACACCCTTCACAAGGAGGGTAAGCCAGAACATTCATTGCCAAAGAAGCTGGCTGTTCACGGAGTGCTGTATCCACGCATGTTAACAGAAAATTGAGTGGAAGGAAAAAGTGTGGAAGAAAAAGATGCACAACCAACCGAGAGAACTGCAGCCTTATAAGGATTGTCAAGCAAAATCGATTCAAGAATTTGAGTGAACTTCACAAGGAATGGACTGAGGCTGGGGTCAAGGCATCAAGAGCCACCACACACAGACGTCTCAAGGAATTTGGCTACAGTTGTGGTATTCCTCTTGTTAAGCCACTCCTAAACCACAGACAACGTCAGAGGTGTCTTACCTGGGCTAAGGAGAAGAAGAACCGGACTGTCCTTTTTTCAGATGAGAGCAAGTTTTGTATTTCATTTGGAAACAGACGTCCTAGAGTCTGGAGGAAGGGTGGAAAAGCTCATAGCTCAAGTTGCTTGAAGTCCAGTGTTAAGTTTCCACAGTTGTGATGATTTGGGGTGCAATGTCATCTGCTGGTGTTGGTCCATTGTGTTTTTTGAAAACCAAAGTCACTGCACCCTTTTACCAATAAATTTTGGAGTAATTCATGCTTCCTTCTGCTGACCAGCTTTTTGAAGATACTGATTTCATTTTCCAGCAGGATTTGGCACCTGCCCACACTGCCAAAAGCACCAAAAGTTGGTTAAATGACTGGCCAGCAAACTCACCAGACCTGAACCTCATAGAGAATCTATGGGGTATTGTCAAGAGGAAAATGAGAAACAAGAGACCAAAAAATGCACATGAGCTGAAGGCCACTGACAAAGAAACCTGGGCCTCCATACCACCTCAGCAGTGCCACAAACTGATCACCTCCATGCCATGCCGAGCCCCTACCAAGTATTGAATACATGTACAGTACATGAACATACTTTCCAGAAAGCCAACAATTCACTAAAAATGTTTTTATTGGTCTTATGAAGTATTCTAATTTGTTGAGATTGGTGGGTGAATTGGTGGGTTTTTGTTAAATGTGAGCCAAAATCATCACAATTAAAAGAACCAAAGACTTAAACTACTTCAGTCTGTGTGCACTGAATTTATTTAATACACAAGTTTCACAATTTGAGTTGAATTACTGAAATGAATGAACTAATTCTAATTCATTGAGATGCACCTGTACTACATACAGAATTCAAAAGCTACTGCTAAATCCAAATAAATATTCAATTGTTAGTTTCCCCCTAAATGAAAATTTGTTGAAAAATTACTCACCCTCAGCCCATCTAAGATGTAGTTTAGTTTGTTTCTTCATTGGAACAGATGGATCCTCTCCAGTGAATTTACCTGCTGGAACTTAACAATTCCCTCTGTAATATCATCCCCAACTAACTAACCTGCTGGAACTTAACAATTCCCTCTGTAATTGGATCCTGGACTATCTAACTGGACTATCTAATCTCAGTCAGTCCGTGTCGGCCACAACACCTCGAGCACTACCACACTGAGCACAGGTGCCCCACAAGGCTGTGTGCTTAGCCCGCTGCTCTTTACGCTGCTGACCCATGACTGCACTGCCAAGTTCAGCCCCAACCACATCATCAAGTTTGCGGATGACACAACTGTGGTAGTGGCACAGCTGGCTGAATGGTGTGGCACTAACAATCTGTCCCTCAATGTGGAAAAGAGAAAGGAGGTTGTGATGGACTTCAGGAGAAACTCCGTTGACCACCCCACACTGACCATCTACAGCTCGAATGTGTAGAGAGCCAGCAGCACTAAATTCCTGGGGGTGCTCATCACAGAGGATCTTACCTGGACCACCAACACCATGTCACTCTCCAAGAAGGCACAACAGCGCCTACAATTTCTCCACTGGCTGAAAAGAGCAAGTCTCCCTCCACCCATCCTCACCACATTCTACAGGGGAACCATTGAGAGCGTGCTGACCAGCTGCATCACTGTCTGGTATGGGAACTGTAGTGCAGCAGACCGCAAGACCCTCCAGCGGACAGTGAACACAGCTGCAAAGATCTGCCAGACTGCTCAACAGCTTTTTCCCCCAGGCTGTGAGAGCCCTGAACTCAAATAACCCCACCCTCCTCTGAAACCCCACACAAACCCCATACCTCCTGAAACATGGACCATCTCACCTCCTCCACCCCCCAAACACCCCCCAACCTTACCACATTACAGAAAAACTGTCTGAAACATATTTTTTTGTGCAATTCTCATCTATGCACACTAGACACTTTTCACACACACTGCTGTGTGTACAGTACATAATCCCACAAAAAGACTCAAATATGTGTTTACATGCTCGTGCACTACAAATCATCCTGCCCTGTTCCCCAGCCTGCTGCTTGACTTACGATGTTTCTCTTTGCACATGTACAGTATTATGTGAAGCATTCGTATAGTCTATATATTTTTCCTTTTCAGTCTATGTATAGTTAAACATTTATATATAGTATATTGATATTCAAAATCTGTCAGTAGGTTAGTTGTGTATAGGTACAGTGTTTATGTGTAGCATTTGTATAGTTTGTATTTTGTTTTTTGTTTTTAGTTTATGTATAGGTAGACATTTATATATAGTATTTAAAGTCAAAATCTGTCAGTAGGTAAGTTGTGTATAGTATTATGTGAAGCATTTGTATAGTCTGTATTTTTTAGTTTATGTATAGGTAAACTTTTATATATAGTATATTCATATTCAAAATCTGTCAGTAGGTTAGTTGTGTATAGGTTTATACTGTTTTACTTCATTGTTGTATGTCAGTATTTATGTAGCACCGTGGTCCTGTGGTTCCACTGTATGTCCACGTTCACACATGTACATGTCCACACATGTAGCGGAATGACAATAAAGCTGAATTTGAACTTGAACTTGAATGGGTGCCGTCAGAATGAGAGTCCAAACAGCTGATAAATACATCCCAATAATCCACAAGTTATACACACAATTCCAGTCCATCAATTAATATCTTGTGAAGTGAAAAGTTGCATGTTTGTAAGAAACAAATTCATCAGTAAAGGCATTTTAACTTTAAACGGATGCTTTTGTCCTACAGGAAATGCAGTCAATAATCTATAACAGTGCTAGCTCCAATGAAAAATTCCATCCCCTGTTGTCCTCTAATTCAAAATCGATCAACCTATTTGTTTAGTACTTACCAGACTGTTTTTGCTTGTGAATAGTGCTTGATCTGTGAATATTTCTCCCCTGATTCAGGCAAGATGACTTTTTCATTTTATAAAACAATATTAAGGATGGAGGACTCGTATTTTAGCCAGAAGCAACAGTTAGAAGTTAAAAACGTTTGATGAATTTGTTAGTATAAACATGTATCTTTTTGCTTTAAAATATGTTCATTGATCAACAGGAGTGGTGTGGATTACTTGTGGATTATTGTGATGTTTTTATCAGCTATTTGGACTTTCATTCTGACGGCACCCATTCACTGCAGGGGGTCCACTGGTGAGCAAGTGATGCAATGCTACATTTCTCCAAATCTGTTCCAATGAAGAAAAAAACTAAACTACATCTTAGATGGCCTGAGGGTGAGTACTTTTTCAATGAATGTTTCTTTTTTTGGTGGGTGGACTATTCCTATAAGCCATAGAAAATGTCTGAATATCATTGCATTAGATGCAAAATATTAAACCAAGATAACAGATGATGCTAGAGCTTTTGCTAGAATTAATTTAATATGACAAATACTGGTGGAAAATTTGCTTTCCCTGCAATGAATATCCTGCAGGACAGGACCTCACAATGTTTCTAGGAGGATGGGAAGAAGCTATTGATATGTTTCCACCCACTCATGTGCAAGAGCAAGGACATACACAAAACTAGATTCATATGCATGCAAATGCATAGATTCAGCATGCTTGCCTTTGTGTAGAAAGCCATGCAGGGAAGCTATACAAGTGTATCCAGCTAGTGACAACGAGTAATGTTGGTCTAAAAAGAAAATTTGTGCATTGAGAGAGAAGGCATGTTAATACCAAAAAAAACAACAACCATATTCTACAAAATAAATAACTTTCTTAGTAATCATTAAAGTGAGGAATTGCGTGTGTTGTCTTTGTAAGTCCATGTGAATAGTGAAGATTTGACCAGTGGGTTTGTGGTTTGCTGTGGGATTTGTTAAAGGTACACAATGCAACTTTAGGTCCTCTAGCAGTTGAGGCATTTGACTTGAATTTGCTTATAGCGGAAAATTGTTTTGGTAATTATGTGAATTGAGTTTTGGCTAAATTGAATGATGATGTCTGTTATTTCTGGTCAGTATATATTGCACAAAAAAAAAAAAAAAAGCAATAACTGTATATAGAAGAAGGTCTCTAACTCAAATGATCTCATTGATGTGTGTAAACAAAGATAGGAAAACAGTGAGAAAAGCTCTCATGTATTGAGTGAAGCATGAGCCTTGCTCTCTCTAGAGGTATATTTAAAGGGTCTTTCCTTTCTCGCTGTGCTTAACGTCTATGTCAAGGTTTTCCTCCTCCCTTGTTTAAATTGCAATTGAATTTTCCAACAGTCTAATGTGTTGTTTCATCTCAGAGGTATTCGCTATTGAGCTGCGATTCCTTAATCTTGTATTTTAACTAAGGCTTGAAACTCTTTTAAAATCATGCTGTACAAAAAAATTAAAAATAAATAATTGTGCCATTTTAGTTTGCATTTATTTTATATGATGTTCACGGTTTCAAATCTTGAATAAAGAAGTGAATAGTATGCATTTTAAAACCCTAATTTGTTTAATTTATTTTTAATGAAAATTAAATTAACATATTATTGAAATCTTAGAGTGATAAAATAAAGGATCTAATAAAAAAGGCACCATTCATAACTTAATTTAGGCAGTCAGTCAGTAGCTAGTAGTGTGGCACCAAATATTGATTAGTAGTAATTACTGAAATATTACAGTGGCATGGCTGAATAGCTGGATGCAGTCAACACAACAATCTATATAGAATTTGAGGAGATTATTTTGCTTCTCTTTCTACCATGCTCTAGAAATGCTGGAAACCATTTCACTTTCAGAGTGTCAATAGTTTATGAAACATTTCAGGAGAAAATGATGTAGGTTGAGTGCAAAATAATGTGTTAGGTAATAGTTTTTTTTTTTTCATCCACCTACTGTACGTTTATGTAAAAATTAAAAAAACATAACTATACATACAATTATCTGGAGATTCCATCTGAAAGGAACTCTAGTGGTAGTAATGCACCGACAACTTTTATTCCTTTTCACACAGATTGTGATAACACATGTGACAGATTATTGATTAATAAAGATTTATTTTCACATGTTTCTTTGCATAATAGTATTTTATGAGCTCAAAACACTTTTACTATTGTGCATGATTTGTGAACGAATAAACTTTTGATATTTGCATTGTTGGCTTTTCTGACTTGGTTCCCCAGCACTGCACTGCACTTAATGCAGAGCACTCCTGAGTCCTTTACAAGATCCAACCGTAACATAATAAAACTGTGCCAGATTGATAGCAACCTGTTCCAGATCAAACTGGACACACTTTTAGTGCCACTCACTGAAAATGTCAAGAAGTGACGCCATGACAGGCACGTTTTTTTCCCAATGAGTCTGGGTTGCATACTGTAATTCTCTCTCCAAATCAGAATGAGCTGTTTACTTTATTTTAACGAGATAATGTTACACCAGTTTGAAACAGAAAGTGCAATCTACCCCCCTTTAATGAAGATCACACTTTTTGTAACGTCTTGCACTTTATTTTCTTTTTTAGCTTTTGTCTGATGATGAGGAAACCTTTGCCCTTATGTCATGACAAAGAAACATCATCTGATCAGTAAATATAAAATGAAAATGTATATAAAATAGGCTAATGCCATAGCATCTGCCTGAATATTCATTATTGTTTTCCAGTAAATTTTGTTCTTGTGGTTTCCTTACACCTTGTGCATTTAGCTTGCAGGAGATTTTAGACTGGATGTGCTTTGTTCCAAAAGCCCAACAGCGCTTAACAGTGTATGCGTGCTTAGATGACATTGTGATCTTTGTAACATCCTTCTAGAAATGATTAAAAACTGCATCTGCAAGCTTGTGAAGAATGGAAATAATATTGTAACCTTTTTTAATACATTAATGCTGATATCAAAAGAGTCATAACAATGACTCATTCACCCTACATAGGACATGTGGTTTGGAGAATGGATGGGTTAGAAATGCAAAATAGCTATAGTACTTTTACAACATGAAACATAGTTATATGATAAAAGTACTTCATAGTCATATGACCTCATCCTTTTGCGTGGTTAATTTAGCGAGGGGCTAAGATTTGGCTGGTTAACATGGCATTTGCACCCTTGTTAGCAGGTAACTAACTTGGAAAGGAAATCTTTCAGTTTTCCATTCAAGTAAATAGGAGCTGTACTTGCATGCTTAGAAAGTCGCTGCCCTGGATCATTGTCATGGTGGCCGCCAGATGAACTGACATGCTACATGATACTGTGATCTCATCTAGTTCTCAATATTAATGCAGTAATGGTAATGGATGTCGTATTAATGTTCTTTTTAACGTGTGTCATTTGTCTTATCCTTGCCTGGTCACATAATTGTCACCAATACAATATACAGTTTGCACACTGAATCAGTTTTAATAGCATGTATATAAAAGGTTGAGTTCTAAACCAACTAATCTTTCATCATCTGCATCATAGTGTTTGAATTAAACTGACATTATGTCATTGTTAAAGCCCTCTAAATTGTTGGTCTCATGCAATAACTTATTTTTCTATGCAGATGCGTCTAAGAAAGACGTTCCCGAGGACATTGACATTGACATGGAGGCCCCTGAAACCGAGAAGGCTGCAGTCGCCATTCAGTCGCAGTTCAGGAAGTTCCAGAAGAAGAAGACTGATGAAAAGTCATAGTTGCCAGCGGACTTCTCTGTCCATATGGCTCCATCAGGACAGCATGGTTTGATGTTGCATGTAATAGAATAGATTCTGTATGGACTCAAGGGAGGGGGAGGGGAAAGCAAGGTCGTAATCTGTCAATCTGTAACTGTGAATTGCGTAGTTTATATTCATTTTGGTTCTAGCTTCATTCTCCATTCTAGCCAAGAATATCTGTTATACTACTGGTGAATGGTTTTCTTTTTTACCTCAGTGTGCTGGATTGCCGGCCTGTCCTTTATTTGTGAAAGCACAATATATTTTCATTGTGAGCTGCTTATGAAATAGATTTTAGTCTGACACCGTGAGCACTACATGTACATAAATATATAGTAGAACTTTATTTATTTTTTCCCCCACACCATTAGTCCTCAGATGATAAAATGCTTTAGCATACATTCTCATCCCAGAGGAGTTCTAAAAATAGCTTGTCTTTTGAAACCCATATAGTTGAATAATTCCCAGCTTATCTTCTTAAATCCTCACTGTGTGCTCGGTTCTCTTTATTGATTCATGATGTTGAATTCAATGCTGAATGAAATGACTTGAGAGCGAATGTTTGATTGTCTAGTTTGCTGTGGCATATCATAACATTTCTGTTGATTTTCTTCCTTTGCAAAGGGTCATGGCACAAACAGTATCAAACAATTTCTATCTCACCTCAACTCTTATCTCAACTCAGTCTGATTGAAATTGTTAATAAACATCCTTGAGTCTCTGGAACTAAATACTGCATTGTCTTTTAATTACTTAATAAAGCAGGAACCTATTTTTGTTTTAATGGAATAATATGATAAGCAGTCAACATCCATGATGTTTAAAATAAAAGATGCATGAAAATTACAAACAGCATGCCTTAAAATAAAATTAAAGGGATAGTTCAAGCAAAAATGAAATTTCACCCTGATGTTCGATTCCAAACCACAAAAGAAAATATTATGATTAGTATAAGACATTTTTGACATTTTTCAAAACGTCTTTTGTGTTCCACACAAGAAAGCAAATCCAACATGTTCTTCTTTATAAATGACTATCCACACTACAACATAACATTCCTTAAAAGCTATTTAGTCACATTTGGGTCATTCTCAGGTAACGGTGCCAAAATGGCAAATGGCAGTGTACTCTACATCAAAATCTGGCTAACTACCTTTTTCAAGATAAATTTGATTCATGTTTTTTATCCATATAACACACATTCATAGCTTATTTATAATCTCAGTTTGTTTACAGAATGAAAATTATTCCACAAAAAGGTCCATAAGGCCTGTTTAAAACATCTCAGTATTTAATGTGCATATTTTACACTGATATCAGAGTCGAAATGGCTGACAGTGCAAGCAATGAACCATCTTCCCTCAGCAAATTCTATGTGAAAGCACTTTTAGAAAGAATAGAGCACCTACCCTTCGGATCCAGTGAAGGTCACACACTGCACTGAGTAATATATTATTTACACTGAATCCTCTAGTGTTTTTGAGCCCAGATCCCCCATACACACACACACACACACACACACACACACACACACAGAGAGAGAGAGAGACAGACAGACAGACAGAGAGACCTCTGTATTGAAGAGAGCTCCATGAAGAAACACCCTCATAAAGATTTAAGGACCAGCGCAAGGAAATAATGCCATGAGTGGAGCTGACAGGAGGGGATGAGCAAAATGCTCTTCCCTGAGAAGTGTGTCTTGCAATAGTTAAAGCTCTTCTGGATATGGCCCAAGGCTCCCAGTTTTCCAAAACACCTGCCTTGCCACCGCTGGGCCCAAGAACGTAGTGTAATATTGGTGTTGCTGGTGGTGTACTGTATGTTCCATCCAGACTTGACAACACCTAAAATATCATCTCACTCCATTTCTCAAAGAAGCAGAAAACATTTATTTATTTATTTATTTAAAAAAAATAAAAAATAAAAGGTCACAGGTCTCTTACAAAAAAAAAAAAACATTTATTTATTTATTTATTTATCAATAAATAAAAAATGAAAAAACACGTCAGCAGCGTCGTACGTCAGCGCCGTCACTGCAGTGTTGTGAACGCACTTGCAACAGACCCGGAAGAGAAGAAAATGATGAATAAAGTCATAATTTTTGTTATTTTTGGAGCAAAATGTATTTTTAATGCTTCAATAAATTCTAACGGACCCTCTGATGTCACATGGACTACTTTGATGATGTTTTTAATACCTTTCTGGACGTTGACAGTATACCGTACATACATCACAATGGAGGAACAGAAAGCTCTCGGACTAAATCTAAAATATCTTAAACTGTGTTCCGAAGATGAACGGAGGTCTCACGGGTTTGGAACGACATGAGGGTGAGTCATTAATGACATAATTTTAATTTTTGGCTGAACTAACCCTTTAAAAAAACAACAGCTGTTTAAGTGGTTTGAACAACCTATTTATTTATCTATCTTATTTATTTTCATTAAAAGAACTAGATTTAGAGAGCTTATTTACAGAGATACAGTTACTCAGCCTCAGTGAACAGGCACAATACAGGATATGAGACTCTAAATCTAAGTTTGCTGAGTGAAACTGAACACACTGCTCCTGCCATGGTCCTTTTAACAGGCAAATGCTTATCACTTGTGCAGTAACTGATGGATATGATGCTATCAGCAGCAAAGTCAATTCCTTTGAGCAATAGCTGGCATTGGATTACATTTCTCTTCATTAGTGAAACAATCCTAACTATAGTCAACTGCATCAAAGTTGTGTTTGGCCTTACAAACATAAGGTGTATTGCCAAAAAATGTCATTTGTCTTCAAGATAATAATGACCAAAACACATAAGATTACTTTTAAAAAAACAACAAACTCCTATATTTTGAAATTTTATTGTGAATTTTTTATATTGTGAAATTTTTAAGTCAGTGATACCACAAGAAAATCTTCAAAATTGCAATACAATGGTAAGTCATGAACGTACAACAAAGTACAAATTTAGTACAGCACTTTAAAAGGCCCACCTGACTCACAACTGTCTGGCATTTTCCCAGTTTTTATTTATTTATTTAATCCATGTAATTTGCATTTTGTTATCCCACCATGTGCTGCATGTTGGAATAGCAAAATGCAAATGCACATCTGAGATTCTCAGCCTATGCAGTAGGTTATCATTTACCTACTATTTAAAAAAATATTGTGTATTTGAACATTCTCCTGAACTGACACTTATTGCATACTATGTAATGGTAAATTATGCATATTTTTATGTGGGGAATGTCTTTTTTTTAATTAATAAAATTTTTCAAGAAATAATTTTGGTAATAAAAAAAAAAAGTGTTGTTCAATTTGAGAGAGACTAGTTTTTTTTTTTTTTTTGACTCTTGTCTCAGAGCACTATTGTCTTGAAAGAAGAAAGCAAACTGGATCTAACCAGCACATAAAAAGAAGTGGACGGCCCAGGTGCACAACCTCAAGAGAACAAATACATCAGAATCGTTTGTTTGAGAAACAGATACATCTGCGTTGTGTGAAGGAAAGACTCTAGAATGCATTAGGTCTGCTAGTGTCATTACTGCACATGGAGGATTCTTTGATGAGCAGAACATTTGAAGAACAACATTTATTAGAAATAGAAATAATTTGTAACATTATACATCTTATATTATTGTCTCATTATACTGTATTTTTTCATCAAGTCATTGCATCATTGGTGAATAAAAGTAACAATATCTTTCAAAACAAAACATTTCATAGTAATCCCAAAATTTTGAACGATAGTATATTGTATGTATATTGAAAAGAATGATTTCTACTATTTAAATCGTTAAAATCTCTTTTATAAGGTTTCATAACTGTGTCCCTATTGTCATCAATGTCAGACCCACAAAAAACTTTTAAAAATCAGGTAATAACAATGTCAGCCTGCATCCTGAATGTCCTCTTTCCATATTTAATTTGTTATCAGGTCAGTGAGGCCACACAATCTCTGATCAGGACAATTTTTGTGGTGGAGTTGCCACATCACAGGTGGACTGGGATTTTAAAAATCAATTTCTCTAACTCAGGAAATTCTAAATAATTGCATTTTTAATAGGCCTACCTGTGTAATATTCAAAATAAACTTATATTGTCAACACTGCAAGCCTGTGATCTCAGTGTATTCTTATCAGTGTTTGAATGATAGATTTATCAAGTCACTATTAAAAAAAAACAAAAACAAATTTAGTACACATTGTTTTTGTATCTGAAAGTGTTGACACAGCTGCTACAGCACATTTTCAGACAAAATGGAAGGAGGTTGTACAAAAATATAAATGAATATGTTTAACAGATAAACAATGCAAATTCACTGATCTATAGAAATGTATTTCTTATATTTTAGAGTTTTTATTATATATTAGTTTGCTTAGGTGTCGTTTTCTGTCCGCCATGCATAAAATCTTTATTTTCATTCAACTGGGTTAAAAAACTACTGTCAGACACCTTTAACCGAATGAAAGAGCTAAGAAAAACTAAAACCACTTCATTAGAGAATTTAATGTAGTTACTGGAGTTGAGCTGGAGGTGTCCAGATAAACATGAGGCCACGAGTTAGACCGCAAATGATTAAACATCTGGAGAGAAAAGTCAATTTTACTGTAGCTGTAAGTTTGACTCATTCATGTTGGTTTGGTTGAGCAACTCTAACATACTGCTTTCTTTTCAGGAGGCCTTTGACAGTTTATTTGCTGGTAAGTGATAAAAAAACAAAAAAAACAAAAAAAAAAAACAATTGATAATAATAAAACTAATCTGATCTGATCTAATCTAATCTTCATGTGCTGGTTTTCAGCTGATTGAGGAGAAATGCCGAGAAGCATCTCGCTGCAGACCACAAGATCCAGGGGGGGTGGTTGGATGTAGATCCCACCTTACATTTACCTAAACCTACCCCTGATCCCAAACCTACCCATCTCCACCCCTAAATCTATCATTTTCCACCCCCTAGATGTGGATCCAACCACGCCCCCTGGATCTTTTGGTCTGCAGCGAGCCCTACTTGGAAATGCACAAAAATAGAAGAGCTCATCCTACAGGCAGTAGGCAGAGCTCTTATCATAAACATTTCAATAGACATTGCAGTGCCATCTGTTGGTTATGATCATGGATGGGCGTCTGAGCCTGTAACCTGGTCACAGCACATCCCCGTGACTTCCTGTGCCCTGGTACTTTTAGGTTTTTGTGCACTATGACATTATTTTCCCGACTTGCACTAATTCTGATACTGTGATGCACCAGGATATATGATTCTTATTACAGTAATTTTACAAGAGTCATGATTTACCATTTTGGTCTTTCTATTTTTAAGGCAAGTATCTAACTGACATCTAGACTGACATTCGAAAGGCAGGCTTGATGACTGAAGACATGAATGGCAAAAAACAAATCAAACATGTTGCATTAGATCTCAGAACACCATTGTGCACTGTAAATGGGTTTTCATCATTCTGTCTGTCTGCTGTCATCATTAGACAGTTTTAGACATTTATCAATTATAGTTTAGAGACTGCGTCTGTAGTTTGTCTCTTTATTGTCAATCATCTTCGGGTTTAATTTTCATTATGCATTACTGAATACATTCATATCTGTTAGTACTTCAAGATGTCCAAGAATTACGAAATTATTAGTAAATCCAGTGTCATATTGCTCAATTAAAATATCTTCTCTTTGTTGTGTGTCTTACACAAAACAGGCCACACCATCTACAAACAGGTGAATCAGATACCATTCATTCAAGGAGCTGCTGGAGAACACTGCAGATAGCCATGGTTCTCTCGTTGTGTCACACATGCTCTCCATTTCACCAGATGAGACACAAAAAGCTTCATAAGTGGAAAAAAAGACAAGAGAACCCAAAAGTTTTCATTTTCTAATCAAACCAGATGTGTGCAAACATGACTAAGGACTTTATTTACCAAATCTTTTTTCCCTGTATTATCCACAAATAAAAGTGATCTCTTTATGTGTATGTATGTATATGTATATTAAAACATATAATGTCATAACATGTATTATAACATTATATAATCCCTTAGTGTGACTAAAATCTCTTTTTTTATTTTTTTATTTTCAGGTCCCCATGCAGTCCTTAGAAAGCACAACATTCTGAGAAGACTGTAATATGTGGACGCGTGTCTTCCACGTTGGAGTTGTTATCCTTCCTCCATGTCTTGTGCGGTCGTCAGATACACGCCGTGATAAACAGCTTCAAAAATGCCGATCGCACCTCATAGTTTCATCAAAACAATAGTCATGGACAGAGAAAGAAACATCTTCCTGCAGAGCTGACCACACCCCACCTTTTTTAAACCGTTTTTTTTTTTTTTTTTTGATAATTTTTCTCTATTTTTATATAATAATAATAATGACTATAGAATTGTCCTTGATATAAATTCAAAATTAGTTCCTCTGTCAATTTAAATAAATAATTTTGGCAATCTTCATAACGGTGGTATTTAAAATAAATGAATGATTACGTAAAAAATCCAACTTAGAATAGATGGCAAGAGAAGAAGGTGAGTGAAAAAAAACAGCAGAGAGAGTGAGACAAATAGAAAGAAAGAAAGACAGATGCAAAGAAAACTATCCCTTTAGGAATTCAGAATGTATGTACAGGACTCATCTCTGAATCAGAAAAGCGCTCATCTTTGCAGCAGGTCCTCATGTGTTTGTGTGTGCGTGACAGTGCAACGTGGTCCATAGCTGTAGTCCTGTGTTATACAAGTGTGTAGGACTTTGCGTAGGGGTTGTTGCTTTGTTTCAGGTGTCCTCTGGAGTCTAGCAGCGATTCTTGGGAGCTGCTGAGTTTGGCGGCCTGGGTCAGGTCGCCCGGCTCGCGCTGTGGCAGTGTGGAGGCAGTTCCTGGCTGCCACTGTTGTACTGCCTCTCTGCTGGGGGGGCCGGAGGAAGAGAGGGCTGACGAGGGGGTCTCGGAGGGTGTGGGCGCCAGCAATGCTGGCCGCTTTGCCATTCGGCTCTTCTGCGGGTCCATACATGTCTGTCCTGTGGCCTCTCGCCCTGAAGGGGCTGCTCCCCGGTTCAAAAGGAAGTCCATGCGTAGGTAAGGGGGAAGATGGACCAGTTCACCTCCTACGAGACAGACAGGATCATGTAAGTGTGAGAACTGCTCAAAGATCAGATTTGCTTTACACAATGTGATAAATGAGAAAAAAAATGGATGGAGAAACTAGTCTTTAAAGGAAAAATGATCTTCCAGGTCCAATCTATATCAACTGGACAGCACAGAACATAACAGGAGAGTTTTAGGATAGGATAAGGTAGGGTAGGGTAGGTAGGTTATAGACACAATATGATAGGGTCGGATAGGAAACGATAAAATACGTTATGAAAGAAAAGGTGAGGTTTAGGATAGGATATGATAGAACAGAACAGGACAGGTTAGGTAAGAAGTTCAGGTAAGATATCAAAAGCATAATTAAACTATATCTCAAGCTCTCACTGAGTATTGGCCAATTTTATTCCTATCCTGCTAAGCATCCTGTTCATGTTCTTATTATTGTGTATCATATACGTCTATTATATCCTTCCATAGTTTGAAATGTGCATATGATACAATATACAATTTGGACCTATAACTGATAATAACGAAACGAATATAACAAAATTTTAACACTGCAATTGGCAACAAAACATCAAACAGTTCAGCAAAAATTACATTTTTAATCTGCATATCTAAGTTAAATTAAATAATTAAATGTGTTTAATAGGCTTTATTAAACCCAGTGATAAAATGTCAGCCACTTTGTTAAATGTAGACTGAAGTTTTCTTTTCTAAAGCTAATTATAAATGTATCTCTTTAAAAATCAACTGCTACGAAAGCTTAATTAAATCGTCCAACTTATTGTTCATGAGCTCTGTTACAAACCCTCGTGAGCTGCCTCTCTGCCTACTAGGGTTATGCATTCATACACACTGTTGTAATAGACTAATCATCTAGTTGATAAATAAATAGTTGGGATTTTAAATCATGGATAGAGATACCTCACACATACAAAACATTGCTTGATCAGACAAGAATGAATTGTAACCTCACTTTCTCTCTCAATGTATTTGCTTGTTTTCATGTTATTCTTAGTATCTGGGTGATTAAATGAGTGGAGTGCAGTATTACATAAAACTCTTTCCAATAAGGCCAGTACTTGAAGTTCATATCACATTCAATAGCTCCATTGTGATAGTAAACTGCTGTTTTGTAAAGACAGATGATGCCTCCCCAGCACAGGGTGCAGATCACCCATATTTGCCCTACAGAACAGTGCCAGGTGCTCTCACTAACCAAAGGCTCCCTGTCTGAGGACATAGTGCCTAGATACATTCACAATGAGACAGTAACTCTAAACTCTAACCAGTAACTCAAGAACTGTCTGGGGCCGAAATCAGCCCTGGGTGGCCCAGACGCTGGACATGTTAAGCACATTGATGTGAAAAGAACGTGGCAGTGATGTTTGGACAACAAACCTGTACCCATCAACAAAGGGACTGATAGCACACTGCAAGAGTGACAGCTGACTGGTGAACAGGTAAACTGAGGAATGTGTGGAAAATACATAGGAAAATAGAATACGGTGAATAAATAATATTCACACAACGCATATTTCCATAATCCCTCCTTTTTCAAGGACCTGGCTCCATTCTGTTATGTACCACTCATTTTTAACAATCCAATCAATTCCTCTGAAATATGTCCAATTATCAAAGAAAAAGGACTTCAGCAGTGTTTTCTCATAGGGGATGTTTAAAACATGTAGAGATTTAATGATAATTAAACTCTGCCATACAAAAAGTGGAAATGACTTGCGTTCCCATCATAATTATATTAATTTATAAATAAAGTAGCGTTCAAGAAGGTTAATTCACACCATTTACTAATAAATGGGATTAGTGTATGTGTGTGTTGAATATGATCACTGGTTTGCTGTTCTAAAGATGCCTACACACCAGAGAACTTTTAACTGAGCTTCATTTTGATAGCAGTGTCAGTTTAAAATCAAGTGGGAATACAGCAAATTGGTTTCCCGAAAGCACAACTGGAGACCAGCCAGTTGATACATCCCCATGTTTGTGGCCATGTCTTACCGGGTCTGTGTGCTTTTGGCACGGCCATGTTCATGACCCGGCTGGCATCTTGTGGTTTGGGTGGGGAGGCGGTGAATCTGCAGATGCCTGATTCTGACGGTGTGCTGGACGTCAGGCTGTCTGTGTAGTCATTGGTGCCAGCTGTCATCTGTTCGGAAGATGTGTCTGAGATGAAGCATTCTGTGATCGTGAACTTAGCATGTCGCAGCTGTTCCTCCATCTTAGCATGTTCGTAGGCACGGGCTAACTCCTCATACGTGGAGGAGGCGCTTTCTGTAGACACCATACTGCTGCGAGCACGGTCTGTAAGAGAGAATGCACACCACTTGGTTTACAATTCCTATTAAAGGGGTTATGTCTTCTTTTTCTCCATTTTGTGAAATGAGCAACACAGTTTAATTAAAGATTTGAGAGTTTTCTGTTGGGTCCAAATATAGTTGGTGCAGGAATTTTATTAGTCACTCATCTGTAACACTAAACTTTTTCAACCCTAAGACATTTGATCATCTTTGAAACACACATGAAGATATTTTTAATACTCTCTCATCATTTTTTGTCAATTCATTTAAAGCCCACGCAACCAGAAAATTCACACATCAAAAAGAACAAAAAACATCTCAAATTCTTTAAGTAATCCAAATATAATTGAGCAGTTTAATCCAAGTCTTCTGAAGACACATGATCACTTTACATCAGTGGCTCCCAACCACGTTCCTGGAGGCCCCCCAACACTGCACATTTTCCGTGTCTCCTTTTTCTGACAAACCCATTTCTGGTCTTGCAGTCTCAGCTAATAAGTTGATGATCTGAATCAGGTGTGCTTGATTAAGGAGACATGCAAAATGTGTAGGGATGGGGGGCCTCCAGAAATGTGGTTGGGAACCACTGCTTTACATGATTTATATGATTGATATGCTTTAATGGACACCTATTGTGCCCCTTGTTACAAGATTTAATATAAGTCTCAGGTGTCCCCAGAATGTGTCTGTGAAGTTTCAGCTGAAAATACCCCACAGATCATTTATTATATAATTTTGAAAATGCCAATTTTAAGGAGAAGCAGAAACTTGCTGTTTTCGGGCTTGTATCTTTAAATGCAAATGAACTGCTGCTCTCCGCCCACTTTTCCAGAATAGTGTTGTGCCCTTACAGGTTGTGCCTCTGCCAAAAAACAACTGTTTGGTTTTGATTATCACGTCTAACATGCTGAAATCATGCGTATTAAAGCCTTATCAGTTTGACCTTCTGATATAGTGTTTTCTGAGCACACATGAGCACAGAAAGCATCTGTCACACGGCATGTGAGTAAACTAAGTTCTCTTTCATATCTTATTAAGCTTAAACTGTCAAATACAATCAAGGTTTTGTTAAAAACACGTTACAAAAACACAGTCGGTTACAGTATGTCTGTCAGGTAAACAGCTGGGAAAGAAATCTCATGTTTATATTATATCAGTGTATTAAAGGTGGGGTATGTATTTAAAAAAGAAATGCTTTAGAAAACTGAGTCGGGTCGAGGACCAAAACAAACTTGTAGCCAATCAGCAGTAAGGGGTGTGTCTACTCATGATGTGGAGGGGAGAGCGCTCAGTGGACGGACATTAGCCGAGCCGAGCAACAGAAAGATAGAGATGGCGGATAAAAAACAAAAGAAGAAAACATCTGCAGAACAAAAGGAGGCTTATGATAAGGTAAGAACTAGGCCCTGTGTAAATATCGGATCAGCTTTCTAGCGCTGGAGAGAACTCAAGGACACAGAGGTTGCGTCGTTTCTTCCACATAGTCTACTAAAAACGCCACAGCCCGGACGTGACTGCTAAAGTCTGTCTACACTGCACACGATAAAGCAACTGTTGAAAATCATTTGAAATTTGTGTCAATACGTCATAAATAGAACGCAGCAGCAGTTTTCTGTCGGCTCTAACTTGAATTCTAACGTTCCACATCCACTTGTAGATTCATAACTGATATAAGACATTTCTATACTTGTTGTCGCCCATGCCGTGCCGCTTTCCAGTGTAGACACGGTGCTGGTTTTGCTACAGAACACATTGCCTGGTTCTCAAATGTGTGTGCCGGAGCTTCGAAATAGAGGCGAGACCCTTTAGGGGTAGGGGCATGTTTGTTTTGGTGATTTGAAATATCAACATTGGCTGGCACTTACCCACCTTTTATTAGTGCTGTCTGCTGTTAATATGACCCAAACAATAAATAAAAAAAAAAAATCCCTACACTGCTCTTGACAGATAACTTCTGCTAATCAGGTTTTTCTAACTTGAATGCTGCTTTCAAATGATTAGCACAGTGGAGACATGCAAAATGTGCAGTGATGGGGGTCCTCCAGGAATGTGGTTGAGAACCTCTGGCGTGAAGAAGATAAACATGACAGATTGTGTTTCAAGGTGTGGTCTCTGCTAATATGGAAGTGTCAGTCAGCTCTTGTGGGCATGACGTCACAATGCTCAGAGAATCAAAACGGCATGTCTAATGAGACTGATTTGGTTTAATGGGGATTAAAAAGTAGAGTGGGTGGATTTTTCATTGTAGGGTGGTTACGTTCACACACTGCCAGCAAACATTTATGTCCAAACACCATGTAGAAGTGGATTTTGCATAATAGGTGCCCTTTAATATATTTAATTTAGGCTTTTAGTCACATATATAAACAGTGATCAATGCACATACATAGAGCACATCAAATTTGGTAAATGGAACACCAAGCATGCTTTCACACAAGCACGTTTGATGATGTTTGTTTTTCAATGGATGCACAGAAATGATGAGAAAATATTAAAATATAATTTTTGCTCAAAAGTTGAAAGTAAGTCTTATGTGTTTGAAACAACATGAGTGTGAATTTTCATTTTTGGGTGAACTATATTTTGTTCTGGTATTCAGAAATAACAGTATATCTCATAATTTACCATTATTACTTCACTATGACCGAGGTGCTGAATACTTAATAGGCGTTAACATGTAAATTTGGATGATAATGTGTTATTGTAATCTGTGTGACTTTAGACTCACAGATTTTGGAACAAAACTATACTCTTTTTGGAGTGGGGAGGGGAATTTTGAAATCTGAACGTTAAAGTATGTTTACATGTAACATCTTACTATAACAAAAGATCAAGGATTTTATTTATTATTATTATTTATTTATTTATTTTTTCATTTATGATTTCTTTAACTGAAAGAACTAGCTGTTACCTGTGTCCTGAGAGGGACTGACACTGTAACTGTCACTCTCTTTGTCCACTGAGCCTGTGGCGCGGGGTGTGGGCAGCCTCCAGTCAGTAGTTAGAGTGTGTGAGGAGACGGGAGGGTGCGGTCGGTTCAGGGTCCACTGGCTGGCATATCGACTGCGTGTGGCGGGACCTGCTTTAGCTGTGCGGCGGGCAGTGGGGTCTGAGAGAACAGAGACAGACAGTATATGTTAATATGGCACAAAGTGACCAGTGTAAAGTGAACCAAATCTCTGCCCTCCCTTATGAAAAACTACTGTGGTTATCTACCTTTTCCCAAGTAAATGATGAGCGCCACCATGATGGCTTCTAAATTCCATTAGGATAGTGTCGTGTTCCAGTGTTGTGCCTAATTTCAACCCCCTGACAAATGACTACCCCCTCATCACTACCCGATTGCCTAATCCTAACTCCACCCCTACTCCTAACCCCTCCCCCACACCTACTCCTTAACCTACCAATACTAGGGGTGTAATAATCTGTTAGGGGTCAGACTTGGGCAGTCTCCACAGAAATCCATGTTAAAACAGAGTAATAAGATAGACTGAATTTATTAAACTGAGACTTTTTCAGTGTAACTAAATATAAAAATGTGCTCAGGGTTAAGCTGTTCTGTTGTTGGCTGCCACAGTAACAGCCATAAATGTAAGGAATTCCTATAAAATACTTGTTTTGCGCATCATGTCATCTACCCACTGTGACAGGTGAGTTACTGCAAAAAGACGACCATTGCAACATTGTAAAGCAGGGCTGGGCAACTTCCGTCCACAAGGGCCACTGTCCTGCATAGTTTAGCTCCAACCTTAATCAAACAAACACACCTGAACAAGCTAATCAATGTCTTCAAGATCACTAGAAACCTACAGGCAGGAAAAAGGTGGATACTGGTGTAGTGATGGTACTCTGATATGCCATATACTATGGTACTAAAATATTACAAAACAACAACAACAACAACAACAACATTGTATTCACATATTATTCAAGGTGCTGTAAAGAACAATTATACTCCATAAACCACCATGAAAAGTCATATGGTTTTGTATGACATGAGAATGAACATAGCATAATTTCCATTTTAAGGTAAGCAATTAATTTAAGTCAGCACTGGCGAATCCACCTGAATTATCAATGATTGTAATCATGACCCATGCCAGAGAAATGCTCCTCTTCAGTTCAGCTCTACTAAAGCCGTTAGTGAGCAGAGAAAGCAGGTATTCACTTCCTGTGAACTCAGTTAAACCATTAATGTGCTGCACGTTATTCAAATCACAGGAATGGATGTAGGCAACCTCAATATTCTTTTCACTGTTCAAACACAAAAGGTACCAAACCAATTGTACAGTGCATCCCAACCCAACCTATCCACAGCAAACCAACAAAAAGTACTGAAATATAGCAAAATTGAAAGATAGAAAGATGCAATTGCTTCAAATGGCATATTAAAACTGGATATTATATTAAAAGTAGTACTCACATTTAATGTGAAACTTGAGTTTAAGTCAGGTAAGAACACAAGGTCATAGGTAGCTTTATGTTGTTGGTGATGATAAAACAACAAATTTACATATCTTCACTGTTTGGTGGAAACAATGCATGTCCCCGTCTATGGTATGTCCAAAAGCACTAATACAAATGCATTGTCCGCACACTGATATAACTGCTCCATAAAAATAATTTAATGCAACGTTTCCACAATCAGGTCTTCGTCAGGCAAAAAATCCAAAGCACTAACAAATGTAAAAACATCATTCTTCGTCAGCATTGGTATTGTGGCTTTATATATGGTCAGACACTTTGACCTGCAAATGTGTTTTGTCCGTCATTAGAACAGCCACATTTGAGGCAGTGAGTGCATCACATTACATTTTCTTACAGGTTATAAAGGGTTTTTTTTTTTTTTTTTTTAATTAGCTCTCACTCAAAATAATACTCACAAGCTCTTTTGAATGCTTTGCATTAGTTAAATATTTGTAAAACCCACAAACAGACGTAAAGATTACCAATAGCATTGAGTTAAAATAATAATAATAACGAAATATAATAGAGATAGAACGTTTTGGTAATTTTCCACAGCACACCTGCCACAGCACAGTAGTTGGGAAATACACTAGTATAGTGCATCATTTGGGATCCAATTATGAAAAATCTTTAAAGAAAAAAAAAAAAAAAAACCGAAATGGGAGCTCTAGCACAAGTTCTACCGGGAAAAACTCTAATGTCACATCATTCATTGCTCACAGATCTAGCCAATCATCACTCAACACCTGGAGTATATAAGTTCTGTTCTCACATACTGACACCGGCATTACCTACATGTCCAGGGAAACTGTCTCTTAAAACTTTAGCCAGAGTTTCCATAAAATTACGACATATAATTTAAAATTAACCTTCTGTGAATGATTTTGTAAATGACATCCTTTTCACGATACACGCTATATTGTTAATATTATGCAAATAAATAGTCTCACAGTAAATGTTTGGGGTTGTTTGTTCATCCCACTAAAAGCGTTAATAATTTTCTCAATGGAAAATGTGAAACTAGTGGGGTTTTAAATATTATTCCGAATGCTCATTGAGCTGTCGCATCATCTCGACTCGCGTCTCAATCGCCAATTTATATATTTGTCTGTGTGTACACAGATGTAAACTTTCATCGAAGACTCTCTGGGCCTGCATGGCTTCTAGTCTCCCTCATCCTTCTGTCCTCACTACATCAGCCTACACTATGATAAGTTTTCATATTGTTTTATGCACTTGTGGCTGTTGGGTGTAGAACTTATTCTTTGCAAGGTTAGTGATGTTGAAAGAAAACTTTGTGAAGCCGGTACAGAGCTGTACTGTGAGATGGTTTGTTATTTTTTTATACATACTTCGAAGACTCGGTGCCGAACATCACATCTCTACTAGGCTACTCACTCACAGTGTTTAAGACAAAGGTCATACTAAGTGAGCGCTCGTTGTGTGATTGTTCATGTATGAGGATAATCTAGCAGACCAGCGCTGCATGATTAACCCAAAATTGAGCCTAGGTTGCACTTTGGCTCAGTGCGATTTTAAAATAATAAAGTTCTAATTATTTGTTCAGCCTATTATTGGTGAAGTACAGAACTGAGATCAGAATGCATTGATTGGTTTGCATAATGCTGCACAATCTTTGCAGCTCAGTTGTCACCTTTAACGTGCATTTAATAGAAACACGACCCTAATATATTTTTCAAACTTTAATGAGAAGCGTTTACATATCTTTTTCAACAAAGGAAAATATTTAATGACATTTTTTTTAGTCAGACTGATTCAATAAAATCCAGTATTTGAAACAACTTCCTTTTGTTATCTGAAGTGGCTTCATATCGTAACGCATAATTATTATAAGACTTTATAATATTTTTCACTGATAAAGACTCATGTTCTGATCCTTCTGCAAGGGTACCACATGGTTATTTATTAATTTTTGTTCTTTGCTCCATGCACTCTTTGTATTTATTATGTGTTATGCGATCTGGTTTATTTTCTTTTGGTTCACTTGTCTGGTTCCATCAGTTAGATGGAGTTCTGTCTGGCCATCTCATTACAATGCAGTCTACAGATGCTACAATGTCCCCACAATAACAGACCGTGTGTAAAACTCTTGTACGTATTTTAAAGATTCTATGCTGTGAAGTATATTTCACATGCTTTTAAAAAAACATATCGCAAAATCAAGCAAGCTGCAAATTTCACAAAAGCTCGAAAAATTTCGTAATTGCTGCAAATTGAGGGGGTTTGGCTTCACAGCATATTTGTTAAAAAAAGGTGACACGCACGTCTCCCGGGCCGGAAATCCTGTAGAATACAACAAATCCGATGATAACTTCGAAACTCTTGAAGTGTTTCCAATTTTGTGTGCCGTATGCATCAGATGTTCAGACAACGGTCCGTGGGTGTGACATCTAAGGTTAAGACTAAGAATCCCATGATCGTAGATGCAGAGAATCTTAGCTATCAGCTTATCTTCACGGAGGTCATTCTTTTGGACGGGTGATGCTACGAACACAGCAGAACTTGGGGTTCAGCCTCCTCTGTCAAGCTGTTGTGTCCATGGTCATCCTCCATGTCAACATGGCCATATATATTTGAGTTTACAAATTTTGATCTATCTGATAGTAAATTGGAATGACCTATGCTTTTTTATACAAATCAAGCAAGCTGCAAATTTCGCAGAATTTATCGCAAAATCAAGCAAGCTGCAAATTTCGCAAAAGCCCAAAAAAAATTGTAATTGCCGCAAATTTTCAGCAGAATTTTGGCATAGACGCGTCCCGTGACGTCATCGCAATGCGCATTTAGTCAAAGAAAGGTTGTTTCTCAATTCCAAAAATTGAATGGAATGAACAGCCTGCTGTTCTCATCATGACTGATTTACAAGAGCTACATTGAATAAATGAACCTAAAGCGGAATGAATCCGTGCTACTAGTTTGGGCTATGCAGCGCAGACCGTTTATCTGCTCTAGCCGGAGCAACGGGCTGATCTCGATCACTCGACACTGATATACACAGCACTGGGAGATACAGTGAAGAAAGCAGTCAAATTCGCCACAGAATCAACATCTCTGTTAAATCTTGTGAGAAACATTCAAATTCGGCGCAGAATTCTGTTAAAGCTACAGATATCAGAACAAACACCACTGATGTGGAAACTAGGAAAAACATTGTTCAATAAACAAAAATCTCCACCACTGTTCACCATTGATTTAACAGTAAACTACAGGAACAACTTGTTCCAGAAATGGTCTAATGTTTTCGAGTGATTTTAAATGCTTCACACAACTTTCCCCAGCACTTCAAAGCTTTAAGTATTACCAAATTTGAAAGTTATTTTTAATGTGATGATATTTGTTCATCCTTCATAGGTTTCCCCCATGTATAAAACTAAAAGTTTCATAATGTAGGAAAGCAAACAATTATTTAAAAATAAAAAAAGATACTAAATTACCACTAGTTGATGGCTGCAGAGAAGTACTTATAGGCCATTTCCATTCCCTAATATATATATTTTTTTGTATTCATTAAATTATATTTAGACATTATGAATGACAGTAATACAAGTATATTTTATCAGATGTAATATATTTATTACATCTGTAAGACGTCTGCTAAAGATCTGGGAATCATCTGCTGTGTACTCTGATAAACGTCTCAGAAGAAGTTTTACATGGATTCTAATAAATGTCTATTTGACATCTGACAAGAAAAATCTTAGAGACGTACTGCAGACGAACTAACACGCTTAAAAATCTTGCATATGTAAATGCAGACATTAAATAGATGTCTCTGAGATGTACATGTGTGATCAGGGTGAGTGCTTTACTGTCAGGTGCTGGTGCCACCTTCTGTAGAACTTAAGTTGAATTTAGAACTTAAATGTACTATATCTGCTATAGACTACTATTGGACATTTTGTTGATGTCAAACACAATGTTTAACTGACTGTGTGACTATTATATTTATGTAAAATTTAAGACATCAACATAACCAAGCAGACTAGTTCAGTTCTTACTTGTACCAGGTCTAGCATCAGACACGTCTACTAGTGGTCCGGTTGCCTGAGATAGAGACTGGTAATGCACTGTATGGGTGACGGTTGAGGACTTCTGTTTAGATGTTTCTCCAAAGTCATTGTCCGTCAACAGCACCGTGGAGCGGTCATCTGAAAGACAGAGGCAAACAAGCTAATGTAAGCAGAGAAGACCACCATCAAGCAATATACAATCGGGGCCTTTAGGGAAAGGCAAACCACTAACATTGCTCAGTGGTCTCTTACCGATTGTCTCCATAGTGTCTCTCTCCTCGATGAGTAGCTGAGCACGTGGGATATCGATGTGCATCCTCAGAGTCTGCTGCTGTTTGTTCACAGTGTCTGGTGTACGTGCATTTTTACTGGAGACACACATCCAAACAGAAAACAATTACATGCACTACTTTATGATAAAGTGCACTGATTTATAAGCCAGTACCACAGTAATTTACCTCATTAGCATCTCTGCTAGGCTCTTTGCATCTTGAAATAAAAGAAACAAGGAAGTTATGAATTTCAAAATATTGTTTAATATTAAGAGTGTGTTAAGGAATGTACCAGAATATCTTCAAGTAGCTATGATGTTCTGTTCACTAGATATGGCATGTGTCTACACACCTCGTAATCTCTTGAGCCTTTGCTCTCTTCTTCTCCTCCTCAATACCAGAAGAACAATGAAGACCATGGAAATTGCCACCAGAATACAGATGATTGTGACCATCATCTTAAGTCCCTCGTTGCCCTGCCTATTCTCCTGGCTGGTGTCCACAGTCTTCGGCAATGGAGCAATTGTGACTGGAGAGAGAAGATTGAGCAGCTGATGGATGATTTAGATTTTTAAAAGTCTGGTCATAACCAAGTTTTTGAAAAATTAAATTTTTAGTTTGTTTGTCACTGGTTTATGCTGGTTAGTGTTGATTTAGTGCTGGTCTGATTGGTAGATCAGCATCGCCATGCTGTTTTCCAGCAAAAAGTGCTGGTTAGACAATAAGGTCTGATCAAGGAACTCTTGCTGGTTAAGTCATTTAAGCAAATGCAATTCTGTGATTTTGACCCTGTGTGGTAATATATGACTTAGTACTCACTGCCATCCACATTTAGAGTTGCAAACAGAACCCTCTTCTCTGCTGTTCCTGCACTGTTGCCCACTCTCATCTGGAGCTCGTACCAGGTTGCCTCTTGAAGGTCATAGAGAATGTGGTTTTTGGTGAGAGAATCTCGCTTCACCATGGTCCATTTCGTAGTGTCCACCGGTCGATATTCCAGTGTGAAGGAGTTGATTGGACACCCACCATTGTTCCAACCAATGAGGTTGAGCTCCACACGGGTAGAGTTGATACTTGAGAAAAGCTCATGATCTTTGGCGAATTGTGGCTCTGATAATTTGGAGAAGTGAGAGATAATGTAATCCTTAAGTTAGAGAAAATGGTCAAACTTTGATTGCAAATGATGATTATTAATTAAATATATGGCCTAAGCAATTATTTAGAATGCAGTTTTATATAAAGTGACTCAGCAATCCAAGAGCTATCCTATGAAACCAAAATAAGCTGTAGGACATTGGTGTGTCAGAAACTTGCTCAATACACGCATTCACTATTCTATGCATTACTCCACTAATATAGCCCACTTTAAAGATTTAATAAAAATGAGTGAGCAAATTTGGACACTATGTGTGCTGGAAGGGCTGCAGCTTTTGTGCAGTTTGCACTTACTGCTCCTATAATAGTCCGCTGACAACTAGCTTGTGTAAACTTAATTTACTAAATAAAGGAACTTATACCTGTATGGAAGTAATTCGGTGCGACACTTAGAGTACATTGGTGGTACACTTGTTATTGCAGTGCATTATGGGACTGAATGATTGGACTTGATAATGTCCACTATGGTTTCGGACACCACTACAAAATTGCTGTCCCCTCAAATAGTGCACTATATAAGGGTATAGGAGGATTTCGGACACAGTCAATGTTTTTTGTCGGACACAGTCAATGTATGTTGTCTTTAACAACATATATATGCTATATATATATAAGCATATATGATATATATAAATTTTTTACCTTTCCCATGGGTTTTAGCCTCAATGATTTCACTGATGCGTCCAGGACCAACTGCATTTTGTGCAGTAAGAGTAAATTTGTACCAAGTACCACACTTTAGCTTCTCTAGACGATAAGACCGCTCACTGGGGCTGATGGAGAAACTGCCCCACTCTTCACTGTTATCCTCAGAGTACTGCAGAATGTAGCCTGAACAGAGAACACCACACCAATTTAAATTAAATCCCAAATGCCACATTTTATTTTATTCACTTTTACTGGTGCTGTAAATTGATACAGAGCACATACTATGCAAAGCTGACATTCAAGTTTATTAAAATAGTACACCATGTGAAATAAATCTAGGTGGATAGGGTTCCATATTTGTCAAACAATAAGTGGATGAATATATATCAGTAAATATCAGTGCAGTCTGACCTCTGATGGAGCTTCCTCCATTGTCTCCAGGGATCCAGGACAGTGTGATGGAGGTGGTCGTGGTTTTGGTCACTGTGAGACGTGGTTGGTCCGGAGGTACTGAAACATTTTTAGAGTAAAGGTACAGTCACATTTACCATTGTTTGAAGAATTTTCATGGGTGACATCCAGCCATTTCATAGGTTCAATAGAACCACATGCAGATTTTGCATTAGGTTCAAGTTGGTCATGCAGATTCAATGTGTTGCCCAACAGAAAGCTGCTTAGTTTGTATGAGCTGTGTTTCATATTGTACAGTACATCACTACACTAATGACCTGTTTTGCTCATTAAATTTCAATAATGTGACCTGTGTGTTTATTGGTTACGTCAAACTTCTTTTTCCTTTTTTAATTCACAGATTTGTTTCCATAAATTGCAGGAAAAAAATAAATAAAAAAAAAATCAAGGCACAAACTGTGTCCTGCCTATGATTCAAAACATAAAATGCTATTTGGATTTACAGAGAATATAATTGGATTATTTGATGCCATACACACCTTGGACCTGAAGGTTTAGCATGATCTCATCTGAACCCCAGTTGTTGCTGGCGACACATCTGTAGTACCCAGAATCCTCTGCTTTGACAGTGCGAATAATAAAGCTGCCATTGCTGTGAGCGCTGCGACGTCCATCGATTGAAACCGGAGCAGGAGTACCATTACTGTAGGAAAACATGATCAGTTTCATAGCAAGTATGAGTCCCAAGAATGAATTCATCAAGCATGTTTAGTTTCATACACAGCACTTCCGGTTCTTTATAAACAAATTTTGACAAGATTTACAAAATGACTATATTAAAATCTACAGAATATAGTAATCAAACATACTTTCCCTTGAGCCACTTGATGGTTGGAGGAGGGTCTCCGACTGCTTTGCATGGAAGGACAATGTCCCTCATCCAGGGGGTGGTCACAGTACCACTGAACGTCAGGATTCTTGCAGGGGCGATTAACAAACAATGGCATGACAACGGTGAACACAGCTTCTCATACAAACTCTTCTGTGTCATATTGGTTCTGTTAATGGTAAATATGGCTGCATCCCAAATCACATACTTGTACAACACACTAAGAGTTACGGAGAGGGTGACTGATTGCCATTCTTCCATACCTTTAGCTTGGGGCTCTACGGTGATAATTTCACTGGCATTCCCACGGCCGGCTGCAGTGACCGCCACAACCCAGATGCTGTACTGCCAGTTCTGATTCAAGTTGGTCAAACGACGAAAATAAACATCAGGTGCAGCCTCAAACTCACTGATCACCTGTAATGATACCCAATGAAAAGGTTTTATAAGAATAGTATCAAATTATATTCATTAGAAAACCCTGTTCAATTGTTTTTACATTTAGGGCAGAGGTGTCCAATCCTGCCCCTGGAGGGCAACTTTCCTGCAGACTTTAGCTCCTACACACCTACCATGACGTGACCCTGAAGACCTTGATTACCCGATTCAGATGTGTTTAAATGTGGAAGGAAGTAAACTCTGCTAGAAGGATTGGACACCTCTTATTTAGGGCATTAGCTGATCCAGAATGACTTACAAAAGTGCTGCAAAATGGAATACTGTACTGCTTACGGCATAACGCAGAGCTGGGCAATTCTGGCCCTTGAGATAAACTTTCCTGTAGAGTTTGGCTCTAACCCTAATCAAAAACCTTGAACAAGCTAATCAAGATTTTCAGAATTTTTGGAAACAGCTAACAGCTAAACTCTGTAGGACAGTGGACCTTGAGGTCCAGAGTTGCTCAGCCTTAGTATACTGTAATTTATACTCTACATTGCCTACTATAAAATAAAAAGAAATAGTAATAATAAATAAGATGAAGAAGAAGAAGCACTAAGCATTAAGCAATAATAAACATTGAAACTGCACTGGCAAATGTAGTAGGTCATTCAAGTATTCCAATCTCATAGTCTTTTTTAGGAGTTACATAGTGAAATGTTCTTCTACTTTGTTTCTCAACCTTGTTCCTGGAGGCACACCAACACTTCACATTTCGAACTCCTCCTAATTACACACCTGAATCGACTCATCCTCCCCATTAGTAGAGACCAAAAATGGATAGGTCAGATAAGAGAAACATCCAACATGTGTACCTCCAGGGACAGGGTCAGGGAAACACTGTCATAACTCCTGAGAATTCTATTAAAATTATGTTTGGTAAATTTGAATAATTAAGTTTGGAGCTGCCTTATGGAGCTGTGCAAGTCACAACGAGCCACAGATGAAGCTCACCGTGGGGTAAGGGTTGGAACAGAAGACGGTATATTTCCGGATGATTCCGTTGAGTTTGAGTGGAGGAAGCCAGGAAACAAACACCACCGAGCTTGTGGAAGCTGCTGCCTTAACTCCAGCCGGAGGGCCAGGAACTGGTTTTAGCAGGAGAAATGACATAATTGGTTGAGGAGAAGCTCTAGAAAAGACACCTTGTATGATACAAAGCTGGTGAATGAAGCGTACTACTGAGAAACGGCTAGTGGGACATTGCCTTAATATAGTTTCTGTAGATTAAACTGAGACAGGGGAGTCACATAGCCATTACGTATGTGCATTTGGAATGAGTCTCACCGTCCTCTTTGGTGCGTGTGTAGATTTGCTCACTACGGACTCCGTCTCCGGCTCGAGTGAAGGCCAGGACCTGGATACTGTAGTTGGTGTATTTCTCCAGCCGTTCCAAGTCTAGCGAAGGCTTAAAATCACAAATGCAATATTTAATAAAGCAATTGTTTGTCCTAGATTGAAATGCAAGTAAATGGAGACTTATGCTTACAGTAAATTACCTCTCTAATCTCTTTTAGAGATTCCACAGTGTCTCAAACTGTGCTCAGATTTGCCAAGATACCAAAGTCTGCAATCAAACCTAAGCGATTTCAATGTGAAATATATCTCTCAACTACTTCAAAGACCACACTTTCTGAGGAATGAGCTATGAAAGAGCAACCACTGAGCAATAACACTTTCACTGGGATGTCTGGTTTAAGGAGAACAAAACAAAACAAAACAGTAAACAGTGCCAAATTCATTCATTAAAACCATTTTACCCTAAACCAATACAAATTAAACTTCTTAACAATATATTTATATGTGCACCTTTATCATAAAATCGTATACATTTGAGTTAGCTCTCACTGTCATTGCATTGGTCAGTTGATTACATTTTGCATATTCATAGGTCCCTGTGTCCTGTATAATACTTCAATATACAGACTGTTAAGTCTCCATTTTTATTTTTACACTTGAATCTGTACATCATTGCCTTATTGTAGTTCAATTATTAAAGGCTCTGCAGTGCAGCCTGGACAATGGCTACTGATCTTTCTGCTGGGTGCTCCCTGCTACTGGGATTCAGGTATTTCATGTATACAGGGAATTTCCATACTGTCCATAGCATGCGATACATATTACAAAAACAGTGTGCATAGTAGGCACAGCCACATTCTTTTCAAAGAAGTGGTAACACCTTCATCCAGAAAAATGCTTTGTAAGTCACTTCAGATAAAAGCATCTACTGAATGAGTGACTGTAAATCTAAATGTAGACAATTTGTCCAATAAATATTGTATTTCTACTGTAGGGCAGGCCTACTGCCCACTGTTTCTTCACTTTCTGTCTCCTACAACAAGGCCACCATGCCCTCTGCTGGTCTCAGGCAGAAATGCAACTGAATTGAATAATAATAAAAAAAAAAATTAATAATAATAATAATAAATAAAGTCTCTGAATAACAATAAATAAATACTCAAAAACAAAATGGAGCACTATGTAAATACAAAAGTGAATGAATTTGGAAAGTACTATTCTCTGAAGTACCTTGGAGCACTATGTAAATACAAAAGTGAATGAATTTGGAAAGTACTATGGTATTATCACCTGATTCCATCACTAAACTGCTACAGTACTTTTGGAAGCACTTTATTTGGAAACTCTTTCTTTTACATTCCTGTACTGTTCTATGTACTTGTTATAGCAATTACAATAACTGGGTAATAACAAGGTACTGACCCTGAACCTACCCCTACACCTACCCCTGACACCTGTGTGCTACATAATTATGCATAAATGAAAGAAATTCTCAGCAGAAACTGAGAAGGTCATAACCCTGCCTGACCTCCATCAGGTAGGTTGGCCCAATAGATGACACGATATCCAAGCAGCATGCCGTTGAGGGCTTCTTTAGGCAGAGCAGACCAGGACAGGGAGATGGTCTCGGGGGTGGTAGCTGTTGTCACAACATTCTCAGGTGGGCGACTGGGCACTGCAAAGGGAAAACAGGACAGACTGTGTTAGTTACTATACTCTGTGTGATATTTATCATAAAATATCAAAATACGTATGTGCATTACTATGTCATCAACTATTTTTAAACAAATTAATTAAATTTCAAAGTACTAATATGACAAAGGTGACAATCATAAAGTGACTAACCATCCTCTAGCGTGGTGATGGTGATTTCCTCCGTGGTGGGACCCATGCCTGCTCGATTGGCTGCTTGCACCCGCACCTCATACTGGGTGTACTTCTTCAGATTATCCAAAGTGAGGGTTTCAATGTCCCCTGTGGTGTCCACATTGATGGTGTTGTATTGTGGGCTGCCCCCTGTCCCAAACTCCCGATAACACACTTGGTAGCTTCGGATTAAACCATTCTGTAAGTGTTTGAGGGGGGGCTGGAAAGAATAGAACAGAGAACAGAATAGATATTGTAACATCAGCGAACCTCAAAAACCTACTGTATCTGCATTCCAATTTGCCAAAGTAAGTACAACTTTGGTGATGGGAAAGTACATAATTTGGGGTTATGTACAAACTGTATGACAGTGTTGGCACATACAACCATGTCATGAAATTGTGTCTTGACATCACAGACCACTTTGCTGAATTTAACATGGAAGCGTTAACATCTTGCAAAGTTTCTTACCTTAAACTTAAACTTTTTAGATGCATTTATCATACTGCTTTGGCAGTTTCAACATCACATTCCTCACCAGTTTTCTACTCTATTTTCACTATTTTGTAAAATAAAGTGTTACCTTTTCTTTAATGGACAAGTTAAACAAATTTCTGTGATAATCTACATTGTCACTACTGTTGAAATAGCTTAAACCCAAAATATTTTTCAAAATGATTTCACCAGCACAAATACCAATTTTGCATATCTACGTGTTGCTCCCCAGTATTACCTTCCATGTGACTTTGATGCTTTGGGATGAGATTGCTTCCAGCTGCACATCTTGAGGAGCGCCATCAGGCGCTAGATTGATCACATGCAGAAAAGAAAATAATAGACTGAGCCACTAGGTGGCGACACAGCTAATAAAATGTCTAATACTACAAAATACTATAGAAAAACCTCACAGAGGCTCACAAAATTTCAAGAGTAGCAATACTCACGGGCTTCATCGGTGGTGATGGTCAGCTCATTGCTTGGCCTGCTTTCGCCAATCTGGTTTTTGGCAAACATGCGGATGTTGTAGGTGGAAGCAGGGTGGAGTTCAATGATGGTGGCCTGATTCAGCTGAGGGGAGACGTCTTTGGTCATTTGAGATGAGGCCCATGAAGCTTAAAGAAATACAGAGCAATACAAAGTGATAATGCTATAAATCAAAGATAATGCAAAGATCATTCTATTCTATAAATAGAATTCAGCCTATGTGAATAAAATTGAACACTGGTCGTTCAGTCTGATTTATTAGCTCAAAATATTAATTTTGTATGTATTTTTTTATAAAACAGATTGTTCCAGTCAAGATGCCGACTGGTCAATAAACACCAGCTTCTAGCAGTGATGAAACACATAATATATGACTGCATAAAACACCTATTGCTATGAACAATTCTTGCCTTAAAGAATAGAAATGCAATAATTACAATAATTTATTTGAGACACACACATACATGATTTGTTTTTATAGTTGATGTCATATCCTGTAATATGGCTGTTGCCATCAAAGCCCATTGTCCAGCGAAGTGCAATGGTTCGGTCCTTTACCTCTCTGATCTCAACTTCAGGAGGATCAGGACGATCTTTGGAGCAATGTTGTTAGAGATTAGACAATGAAACATATATACACATATATATATATATATATAATGAATGTATTCTTAATGCGAAATGCATTATTATATTGAATATATTCTTAATATACATTAGAATGATAAACTATCATTTAATTTAAAAGCAACATTTATGCAATCTTCAGTTCAAATTAAAACAAGAACAAAGCAGAAACTTTACCTTGTACAATCAACTGAATGATTCCTTTATCTTCGCCATATGAGTTGATAGCAATGCAAGAGAAAAAGCCAGAGTCCTCTCTTACAGTATGTAAGATCTGTGGAGACACAAATAGTACACATCTGTCTAGTACATAAAGGCATTTAGGTAAATGATATTGGTAATTGCTATGGGAGTTTGCTGTTCACATTTCCTTCATTCATGGATAAGAATTGTTTTAAAATTGTTTCATCATTTTATTTGGATATTTATGAGTATGTCAAGTAAAGTCTTTTGAATTATTATATTCTCATGAAATTGCAAAAAAAAAAAAAAAAAAAAAACACACAACCATGAAAAAAGAAAGAAAAAAAAAAAATTCTGCACACTCTTACTAATGACTAGCATGATTTATGAGTAATCTTTTGTGCAATGTTAAACAAAAAAGTTGCACAGATCTGCAGACATTTACAATAATACTTACTGAAACTATCAAAACACTATCAAAACACTTAAATGTGACAAGGTACCTTTGTCTTCCAGGGTCATTTTATTATTATACAAGGTCCTGCAAAATGTTTGGCTGATTTACTTATAATTTTCCTTTTTTATAGACTTTAATATATTGCCATTTGAAACCATCACCACACTTGATTTTAGTGCTTTTGGCTATCTCATTTTTATGTATCAAGGGCTTTTATTTCATTCAACTGTTTCATGGAGAAAACACAATTGTATGGAAAATAGGTTGTCCTGACTACAGTATGTTAAGAAGTTATGTAGTTCTTCTAATATTCCTTGTAGCCTATAGTGAGTTTGATGTAACACTTGGTGAATAACACTTGGAAATATGTCACATATTATACTGTAGTATAAATGAGTTGTAAGTTTCATGTTGACAACAAGAACAAATATAAGTGTGGGAAAATGGTGGATGATTTTTGACAGAAAATGATATCGGTCGCTAACAGCTAGTCCAGGGCAGCCCTGAATATGTGTCTTGGAAATGAGGCGTACGATTGCATTCTCAGTGTAGATGGTGTCTGGCTCACCTGCAGGGTGGATATGACCTCATCTCCCACTTCCTTTACAGTAACCACATAGCGGCTCATGTCTGGGTTGATGATATGAGATTCCTTCTCCCAGCGAACCTTGATGGGCTTTTCACCGTGAGCAGTGCAGCTCATCTCAGTCATGTGACCCTGTTCTGCTCGTGTGGTGTTGGGGTAAGATGTGATCATGGCAGGAACTGAAGAGAAGGAGAAACAGAGTGATGTTATGCATGGAATAATATTTACCATCAGTGACGACCCAGCCACATGCACAGCACAGAAATACATCTCCCATAAAACATTTTCTTTTCTTTTCTTTTCTTTTCTTTTCTTTTCTTTTCTTTTCTTTTCTTTTTTTTTTTTATTTTTCTTTTTTTTTCTTTTCTTTTTCCTTTTCTTTTCCTTTCCCTTTCTTTTCTTTTCTTTTCTTTTCTTTTCTTTTCTTTTCTTTTCTTTTCTTTTCTAATTCTAATGACTTTAATGTGAACATAATATACAATATATTATATACACAGCATTTTTATATTATATTCACTGAGAAACAAACTGATTTATCAATAAAAAATGTATATGAAAGAAAAGTTATGATGGAAAATGACAATGGAGCATTTGCAAATTCACTTTTGCTAGATCTAAATAAACAAATGTGTGACACTGCCAGTGTGCAAAATCCTTTATATAATTGTTTTCCTTATTTCCAATGAAACTCAAACGATGCTCTCTGCAATGATTTCAAATCATGCTGGGATATTATGGAACATCATGTTTAGCACAAACTTGTGGAGTGAGTGCCAGGGAAGTATTCCAGAAAGCAGGTTATGTGAGGTTACATACCTATACCTGGGTATGTGGGTAAGCGGATAAACTCAGCATTCGGTTCCAAAAACGGAGGTAAGTTTCAGTACATGTAATTTGTCACAGCAACTTTATACCAGAGAACTAAAAGTGCATGTGACAAGGTTAAGTTTCAGGGTTAGTTTACTTCAGAGCTATCAGTGCATGTGTGACTTACTGATGAGACTCCAGAGGGTGTGACAGAATATAATCAATCAATCAATCAAACAAGATTGAAAAATTATTGTGCAACCACCATTTAGGCGATATGCACTAGGTCTGTAAATGGCCACTGAACAAAAAAAGATGGAAGAAGCACAATGGTGCGCTTTTTGCGTCCATTTCCATAGTGACTCGTCGATTCGTAGCTCTGTTGAGAACGTCTTGTGTGTTAACTGTGAACATATTCTGAGTTGACTGAGCTTACTCTCAGACGCGTTTTTGGAACCAGCATACTGTACCACAAGTAAGCAAGTTTTGGGTTAATCAACCAAGAGTTCAGAGCATGTGTGACGGAAAGTTAACCCTGCTTTCTAGAATACACCCCAGTTCAAAGTAATTAAGGCAAAAAGGGAACATAACAAATGCTAAAAAATTCTTAAATTCACATATATATATATATATATATATATATATATATATATATATATATATATATATATATATATATATATATATATATATATAAATAATGGAAAGCTAATTATCACTATTTAACTGGTTTTATTTGCATAAATTTACTATCAACTTAAGGCCAACACAACTTTTAGCACAGACAGCTGACTTGCATTGTGAGGTTGTTGCGAAATTGAAGTCAATGCACACAGGTTATATTACATGGCCAGCTCATCACAAACAAAACATGTCCATGTATAACAATGGTCACAGCGGAATAAAATGCAAACATGTAGATCTGGATCACACACTCTTAAAATAAATGACCGGACCTGTGATAAACCTTGTGGACAACTAATTTGGTCTAAAATCATCATTCATTTTGGGTCTTAAAAGACCTTGATATAACACCTGATCATTAATTCAAATTCAATTCAAATTTATTTGTATAGCGCTTTTCACAGTACACATTGTTTCAAAGCTGCTGGTCCATTAGTGTCTTTCTTCAAAAAGTTTTATTTCCAATCAAACTGTTATCGGATCTCCTCATATGAAGTAACTGTGCTGACAGCAAACTGAGCTGTTCACTGGTGAGAAGTTCACACTGCAAGCGCAGAAATGAAAAGAGGCGCGAGACCATGCTCAGGCCTGTCTCACCCCTGAAAACCTTGTTACCCTGAAGCACTGTGAGGGATCTGTCTCTCTCTCTCTCTCTTTCCTGGCAGGCATGGCTATGATTAAATGATGAGCACACTTCGATTATTCATATAGATCCTTCTGCTTGTTTCGCTCAGCAATACTAACACAGGTGAAGTAGGAATGTGAATAAAACTCTGAAAATCAGCATGCTCTAGGTTTGGACCATATGATCGTACAGAATATACTTTGTGATGGTAAGTATGTATCAACCGGATATCAGAACCTCTTTACGTTAGTTAAGTTATATAGAAATGTAAAAATATAGACCAAGATGTCCCAAAAAAAATATGACAAGGAAGACCTTGTTATAAAGGGGTATAACTAAAAGTTTAACTTGCTTCTTTTTTTGCATGTTTATTAAAAAACTAATTTTTTAAATGAAAAATCGACAATTAATGAAAAAAATTACAATTTATTTAGTACAGTATGTACTGCTTTCACTTTGATTGCAGAGGTTATAATATTTCTTATTCATTTGCATCATAATGATTCCCTTGATGTACATTTTTCCAAAATCCAAAATACTTTGTTTATTTGTAAATTTAAAATAGATTTTCTATCAAACCAAGCACAATTTGAAATCAGAATGATCTGATTTATAATTATATTTGTATTTGTCACAATTCACAGGAGAGGAACGAGGAGTCGCCGGAGTAACATGAACAATAGTCTTTAATAATCCACAGGAAACAGAGAACAAGGAGGACATTCAACAAGTATAATCGACAAACGCAAACTGAAAGGACTGGGGCTTTTGAATACAGGATAATTGGGAAGACACAGGTGCAAGGAATGAACAATTAAAAGGAACATGGCACACCTGGGGGAGGGAAAACACAACACAATGAGTCCAGGGGTGTGACATTACTCCCCCCTCCTGAAAGGCACGTCTTGCGCCATAACAACTCCACCGGGGAGGGGGGAGCAGAGTCCATGGGGGAGACAATGGAGGGAGGAGCCAGGAGGAACCCAGAGCAGGAGGAGTCCAGCTGGACCCAGGCCACAGCCATAACATCGGTTCACAGTGGAGCTGACGGAGGGAGGAGCCATGGAGGAAGAGTGGCCGCTGACTCCAGGGGGCCGACCAACGGTGGCGAAGCAGATGGTGGAGGAGCCAGAGGTGGAGATGGAGATCCAAAGAGCCAGGGTGACGGGGAGGATCCGGAGGTCCTAGGCGGAGCCGATGGAACCGGCAAATGACGCGGAGATCCGGGAGGCCGCGGAGGAGCCGGAGCGACAGAGGACTGAGGTGGAGCCGAGGGGATGAAGGAGATTGATGGAGCCAGAGAGACAGAAGGATGAGGCGAAGCCAGAGGAGTGGAGTCCTGAGGTGCAGGATGGTCGACACCAGACTAAGGTGGAGCCTGAGGGATGAGGGAGCCAGGTGGAGCTTGTGCACTGCCGGACCACGACGGAGAGGAGGGAGCTAGGAGCCATGGTGGAGCCGACGGGTCAACGAGCCGAGGCTTTCTCCCTCGTGGCAGGCGGTGTAGCTGGCTCACACACCTGGTCTGACATCACGGCCTCTGGCTACGCAGTGATCCTCAGCTCTGTCACTCTCTCTAGAGATGGCTCATCGGTTGTGACGGGCTCTGGCTCTCAATCAGCGGTGGACTCGGGCATGCGTATCCGCGCATCGGGGAGATGGTGGGCTGGGCTCTGGGTCTGGAGTGGCACTGGCGACTAGCTCCTGGGAACCGGCTTGGAACAGAGATGCATTTCTCGCCAATGTCCACTCCACAAAGGTGGTGAAATTTGCTCGGGGACCATCCTTGGACGATGGCGCTCTGTGCGTGATGGTCAAACTGGCATCGTAGAAGGGACAGAGCGTGTCGTCTGGGTAGTTGGTTAGGCTTGCCAGAACATATGAACAGTCTAGTATGGGCCCTGAGCAATTTCTCCCCCTACTCCTGCAGGAGGAGGAGGTATTTGGGGTGAGTGAAGGGATCTATGTGGCACACACAACAGGAATAAAAACACGCAATTTTAACTGTTGGGGTTGGTTATTCTGTCACAATTCATAGGAGAGGAATGAGGAACGAGGAGTCACTGGAGTAATACGAACAATAGTCTTTAATAATCCACAGAAAACAGAGAACAAGGAGGACATTCAACAAGTATAACTGACAAACACAAACTGAAAAGACTGGGGCTTTTGTAAATAAGGTTAATTGAGAAGACAAAGGTTCAAGGAATGTCTAATTTAAGGGAACATGGCACACCTGGGTAGGGAAAACACAACACAATGAGTCCAGGGGCGTGACAGTATTGTTTTTTTTAAGTCTTTTGATTTTGGTTTGTGTCCATTAGGTTCCAATTAAAAATAGCAAATAATCAAATGAGATACTGTACATCAAATCTAATTATAAAATGAACAACATTACACTTATTTAATTAATTTGCAGCATTTAATTTGATAATCACCATATGCCATATCACTATCTTAGATTTAATTCAATGAATTGTGCAGCCACATTTATTTAAATTTAACATTTGATTTCATTATTAGCTTTCTATCAACTCTCAGACCACCTGCAGTTCTCTCACAAACACCCAGTTGGGCATTTTTTGGTTGAATTTGCAGCAAAAATATATTGGGTGTAATAACTCATACTGCGATATGTGATTTTGTATGGTCCTCCCACAGCATTAACTGTTCAAGAACAGACATACAGACAGACAGAGAGGAAAAGAAAAAGGGGCGCACACATGCAGTCTTTCCATGCCCGGCCTCTGAGAGTCGTTTAGTGTGGTGTGAAGTGGCGGAAGCTGACATGATGGAAAGTGTCAGAGTCAGGCCTGTGAACGTTTAACTCTCATCTCTTATTCACTCACAAGCTCTGAGCAGCAGCACCATACGAGAACGCTGATTTATTTTGCATGACAGCTATGAATTTTAAGTACGCCATATATAAAAAAAATGAAAATATCCCTCCGCCTTCTCTAAATGTTATTGCTCTTTAGCAATAACTATAGTAGTGATAACTATAGTAGTGATAGTATTGGTGATAACTATAAAGATAAATAAAATACAGATAATTATACCAGTTTCCATATCAATGCACAAGAACATTCTGGACCTTATTTTAAAGATCTAAGCACATGGTCTAAAGTGCACGGTGCAGGTGCACTCAGGGCGTGTCTGAATCCACTTTTGCTAGTTTAACGACAGAAAAACGGTTGGCGCGCCCGGGTGCATGGTCTAAATGGGTTGTCCCTATTCTCTTAATGAGCAATGGGTGTTTTTTGGGCTTAACGTGCAATAAACCAATCTCTCATCACACACCCCCTTTAAAAGCCAGTTGCACTCATGCCATAGCAGATTCGCTATTTAAATGGCGGAATGTAATTTTTTTAAATGTTTGTGTGCTGCTGCATGTCTCTGTGTGTGTAATAAGCAAAGTGTATGCATGTTGTGCACCCGACTATAGCCGCATATCACTAACACGCTCTTTAAATAGCAAAGAAAAAATATTGCGCCAGACTTTAGACCAGGTTTGAGTTGTTCTATGGTGCAGTCTATTTTCAATTCCTCAAAATAGCAATGCGCCAACAATGCGCCTGAACACACCCCCTTTTTTAGACCTGCACACCCATGGGCGCACAAATTGGCGCTGAAGCAAAACAAATCTAAACAATACGGCAAAATAAGAACTAATTAAAACTACAACAAGTAGAACTAGCAAAAACACTTGCGCCATGCCTTGTTCCGGGTGTATGATAGGGCCCTCAGTTTATTATAAGCACACGCTTAGAATAAATAAATGATCTAGCTCTTTAAAGCAGGATGGATTCTGATTGGTTATCAATGTTTTTATCAATCATCAGCTAAAAATAATAAAAATTAAGTAATTCCAACTATATTGTTCCTTTGTGCCTTTATCATTATAGTTGTGGTCTGGACTCTCCTATTCTTTTAAATTTAAAAAAATATTTTTTATTGTTATTGTTAACATTTTTGATTTGAAAAGGCCTATATTTAACTGCTAAATTAAAATGATGTATCATAGTGTGCAGTGCTTTATAGGAGTGGGAGTAATTTCAGTTTCCATGGTAACAGTGCCTTTTCTGATTGATGGATATCTTTTCAAGATTATGGGTAGTGTAGTGAAATGATAATGAAGTGTGGCTTACAGCCAACAAACTTGGTAGCTCTGTACACATTATTGCAAAAAAAAGGGACTTTTATTTATGGATTCTTATTGTTGTAGCTTTTAAAAAAAAAATTTTTTTTTTTTTTTTTTTTTTTTTTTTTAACCAATGCATTTCACACAATGTTGCAGAAGACATTGACATTGAATGCAATGTGGAAAAATAGTCCCAATATGGTGAGTCCACAGTTCTTAGAAATTCTCCTTAGTACACATCCAAAAGAGTGTGTATAATCTCATTTAAAGTCTTGCAGTCAGCATGAGAGGGGCTGCAGGCAAGAGGGTCTCTAAATGGTATTCCCATAACAGCTTAGTTGATGTATATTTTTAATATCCAGCAATATTACAGGCTCCTGTAATAAAGAGAGAGGGGGGAGCGCTGATGGCAGCTATAACTGCACATCAAACAGAATCTTCCTTTATTCATTTCAGCAGCCATAGAACAACACCTAACTATTATTAAACCAACCAGGGTAAGCCACAGTGAGCACAGAAGAGAGTTTGATATTCACAACGTGTGAGTAAATGTCATCTTTTCACAAACAACATGCATGCATTTTATAGCCATTCTATGAAAAAAAAAATTAAAAATCTGTTACGAAAAGGTTACATTATATTAAATATCTGTAAGATTTTTTAAAATGGTGAACATTGTGATAAAGCGACAGTTTGGTTGACAGTTTGATAGTTGCACAAGGTATTTGTATACAGTATTTAATGCTAGTTTAGAAGGGAGTTATGATGGTAATGTGGGTGATGCATTCCTGTACATCAAACAGTAGAGAATGATGTTAGCATGGGTTGCAGATTTCTATTTTTAGGGTGTGCATTAATTGATCAAATGAAAAGCATACACTGAGTACATTAATACACGTAAGACACTTTGGATAAAAGCACCTGCTAGTGCAATCAAACAAACAAATAATTACCAAAATTAAATAAAGAAATAAATGTACATTTTAGAAAGAGAATTTAATGCTGATATTTCCTAAAATATCTATTTTTCATCAACCATTTACTGTAAAAAAATAAAAATAAAAAAATAAAAAAAAAGGTACCAGGGTTGAAATTTTAAGCTTGTTTCCTACTGATAAACATAATGTTACTTTACTACTTTCAGAAATCCATTATTCTCAAAAATGCCCCTACTTTCGTGTGTGGTCTACTAAAACCTGGGCCAAAAATGTTGTTCAGCTACTGTCTTCTTCACATGTTCAGCTCCACATTTAAACAATCTAATCAAGGCAAGCATGCAAATAATATTTCTCTCTGTCTACACAGACACACACACACACACACAAAAGATGAGTCAGAGTGTGGCACATATGTAGCCTTTAATGGTCTTTATTGCCAGTTCAATGAAGCATGTAAGTGGAGTTTAGAGATGCAAAGGGGTTAAAAAGGTATAGATTCAGAGATTCATTATAGTGGCTCAGCAGTCAATGACCTTGGAGACAAAAAAAAAAAGTTTAAAAGTGTTTAAAACTGTAAAAATGACTAAATTATAATCACAGAGCATTCAAATTCTTTCAGTGCACACAGTAAGTGAGCCTTAAAATAT
>NC_056586.1:8503272-8528507 GCF_018340385.1 Cyprinus carpio
TTATTTTAGTGGTTAGAATAAGTACGTTTTGGGTTAAATTAATTATTTAAGTCCCATATCCTCCAGTAGTCGGATGGTTCTTAACGAGAGGACATGAGATGACTCTCTTTCGTTATTTTCCAGCTTTGCAAGTTAACAAATATACTGTTGTTTTTCTTTATAAACTCACTAATAAAAAATGTGGTGGACTGAGTCATTTCTGGCTGAATTGGACAGGAAGATTTAGGCGATGGCCTTGAGTGTGGCGCGTGATTCAGTATTTAGTTAAAGCACATACACAAGGCTTATTCGCCCTTGGCTAGTGACAGCTGAAGTGGATCTTGTGAAATGTGCGATCGCATCGTCGATTACTCTTTAAAAACTTAAAGATGACTGTGCATACCATGAGCGCCAGACTGACCTGAGATTTTGCCCGCTAAAACATTTCAGCAGTTATAGGCCCGTGTGTCCCGCAGTTCTGTCGACTGAACCAGCCATGCCATTAATTATGAATTTACCAGTCTTTTTGCATGCCAAAGTAAATTTCTGCATATACATATTACGCCAAATAGAAGCAGAAAACCGTGCTATATTTCATCATGAGATCGGGTTAGCCCGCAACAATTAATTTGTTGGCTATTTTACAAATGGGAATACTACGGTGCCCGTGAGAGGACATGGTCGGTTCACTTAGTTTTGTCATATATTTCATCATGAGATCGGGTTAGCCCGCAACAGAAAATATGCACGCATTGTACGAAATATTAGTTCGTGGAACGTCATATTAACTTCAGCGGGAGCGTCTTATTATGTCTGCGTGGCTACGATGATCATTTTGTCGAGTAACTACATCCTTATGTTGTGGCCTCGAGATGTTCTATGTTGAGGGCGACATCCATTTCTTGCATGGCCACGACAGATGTTGAGGGAACGACATATTTTCGTGGCCCGAAGTAAGTTTAATGCATAAACAAACGTGCGTGACCATAGCAACCCGGGATTATCAGAGATTTATTTATTCATATTTTATTTTGAATTACGAAAATATTATATTATTTATTGTAGATATTTCATTATTAAATTATTATAATAACCATATGCCTTGGCTACGGGACGTTATTGCGTGTGATCAGCATTCAAATGAAGTTTATCATGAATATAATAAATAGAATGAATAATTGTTATAATGAATGAATAAATAGATTCATTTGTAAATGAAAACACAACATGCTCATTTATCATCACATCACGTCAAAACTTTATTGGCATAATTGTCAGATAAATGATAAATGAGCCTGTTGTGTATTCATTTACAAATTAAACTAGTTATAGCCCCTTCAAGCACCACAGCCGTCACTGGCACGTAATAAAGTCCGGTAGCCAAGGCATATGGTTAATATAATAATTTAATAAAATATTTTCTATAATAATTTAATATTTTCTTAATTCAAAATAAAATATTATAATGAATACATCTCTGATAATCCCGGGTTGCTATGGTCACGCAGGTTTGTTTTCACGATTAAACTCGTAAGCACGAGAAAAATATGTCGTCCCTCAACATAAGAAGTCGTGGCCACGAGAAATGGATGTCGTTTCCTCAACATAACATCTGGAGGCCACAACATAAAGATGTCGTTACCTCGACTAAATGATCTCGTGCACGACATAATAAGACGTTCCCCAATGAGTTAATATGACGTTCCCATGAATTAATATTTCGTGGCCACGACATATTATCACGTTCCCACGAGTTATTATGTCGTGGCCACGACAAAACTAAGTGAACCGACCATGTCCTCTCACAGGCACCGTAGAATACAAATAATTCATGCCAATATTTAAAATTCAAGCTGTCCATAAAATTTATAGTGAAAAGTACTTTAAAAGCATCTGGAATGCAATAAAGTGTTTTTAAAGCTGTTTTTAAAGCATTTGCTGAATGGATAATATATATTTTTTTAAATAGGATAATAAATAATTCACATATCAGACAAAATTGTGTTGCAGCAAGTCCTTTAAATTTTAAGGTATTCAGAACAGAGCAACATAAAAATCAGAAGAAAAAAAAATATTTTTTATAATTTTCTATAGTTATAGGACAACGTTTTACATATGCCTTATGTATGTTTTTTTATTTATTTATTTATTTTTATTGTACAGAATTATAAAATAAAACGCAAATTATAATCGGGCCTGTTTTAGGCTTTTACTTATTTTTAGATTTTAGACATCCATCAATTATGGTTATGTAAAAAATGACTCGCCATCTCATTGGATGTGCCTTTAGAGAGAAATGCACGGATTACACAATGAAAGAGTTTCTATTTTCAATTAGAATTATTTCATTTTAAAGAAGTAATTTAAAGCTTTCTATATTTTTTTTTATCATTTCTGTGAGGCAATTCACTGAGTTTAGGTTCATCATTGAACCTAAGAAAAAAAAAATCATTGTGAAGTAGGCTACTCCTGTTCAAGACCGAGACGGCAGAAAGCATTTGTTTTCTTTATTTTATAAAAGCACAACGTTTTGTTGATATTGTGAGTGCACACAAATAAAACTAGACCCTTTATAGTTTAAAATGATGTATTACTCTTACCTTTATGAGCAAAAATCCACTGCTAGAAAAAAATACTATTGATCGCGCTGGCGCCTCCATGTCCTGCGGCTTCCACTCTCCACACAAACGACTGGATAAGCGTCTAACAGCGCACATTTATCTAGGTTAAACATTTAAACTAACATTGTAATATGCTTGAACTGTTATGAATATAGATTTATATATAAGATGTGATGATTTGAGAAGGCTAAATTGATTAAACATATAGGCTATGATCAATTCACTGTCTGCCGCTGGCCGCTTACATTTAAGGAACAAAAAATGCTCCAAACGTTTATCTAAATTAAATTTATAAAAAAAAACTAAACGAAATATATTCACTTTTCCATTACATACAAAACTGAACTACTTTAATAGCTGAAAGAGTAGTATAAGCTGTTTTGGGGAAATGGGAAAAATGGGGAAAAAAGACTGGCTAGGGCCTATATTTGAGGACCCTGCAGGGCTCTAATCCACTTCATCCAATGCTGTTTTGTTCTCCGTTTTCATCTGTGAGCATGCTCTTGATATATATGTATTTTACCATTTAGTTGAGTTTGAAACGTGTGGCACATTCATTCTGCTCTCACTGATCATTTGGTCCTCCATAAAAAATAAATAAAAAAAAAACTGTGCTGCACCTTCGGAAAAAAAGTTTTATTTATTTATTTATTATGTATTTTACTGTCGAATATATATTATATAAATATATGAAATATAGAAAATATAAAAAAAAAAGTGTTCGTGGCTCGTCTGCCAGCGGGTGCCCCCCCCCCCAAGCATAAAAGTGAAACTCCGCCTATGCTTTAAATGTCCGTGTTCTGTTCTGTCTCTGAGCTCATCTCTTCCTGAGGAGCAGCGCAAGTTCTCTTTCAAGCTTTTAAAAACATGAATAAATATACTTCAATAATTCAAGCACGTCCCATTTTGCAAATGTCACGTTACATGATTTTACTGATTTGCATGGGAAATTGGGCTTTTATGGAGGAACGAAAGCCAGCGCTGCAAAAGGGGGCGGAATGGAGCACATAATCGTTTTATATCGATTATTGGATTTTCATAATAGTTGGAGGCCAAAATCGAAATCTAATTATTTTATCGATTAATTGCACAGCCCTACATTCATGTGAACTTGAGGGGAACCAACTTTACATTCACACCACAAATAACCACACTAACATAATTTGGTTAAAAGTCATTACACAGAATAGAGAAGTTAGATCTGAGAAACCCTTAAGCATAACTAGTTTGTAAATGCTACTTGTTTTGTTTATTATTTGTATTTAATTCAATGATTTTCATATGTCTTAAATATCAGTCCTGTCTAGTTTGATTTTGAGAATTTATTCATTTTTTCTTTCTTTTAAGAAAAGAGAATGGGAAAATTCCAGATTACACAATGTTATGGGACAATGTCATTTTCCATTTTGATTTGGTATAATAATATTGGTATAATGAGCTTGTGCTGTGTATGCAAAACAGGAATTAAATTAAATGCAAGATTATTCAATAAACCATGCTCTTTTTCAAGCATCACTTTGTTTCCTTATTCCTGCTATTTCACGGCTCCTCTGTCTTCCTCTTTGGCTGATAGAGGACAGATTTGGATACCAAACAAAAATGCATTAGTAACTGGTTTTGGGTATCAAACAGAAAAATGGTTATCACGGTCGGGAAAAAACAGAAATGACTGATTGGTTCAGATTCATCTTGGGTAGGCCACCTCTCTGCTGGTGTACCCCCTCAACCCCCCAAGAACTGATCCCTGAGGAACCCCCGTGACCAGGTGAGATAGGATTTAAACCCAGCGAAGTGGAATCCCTGTGAATGCCCTTTGATGAGAGCATGGACAAGAGGATCTGATGATTCACAGCGTCAAAAGCGGCAGATAGATCCAGCAGAATGAGAACTGATTACCCGAGCCTGCTTGAATGTGATGGGGAAAATGCTTGTGAGAAGAGATGTGATGATATGTGTTATCTGTAAAAAAAAGTTATCTGTAGTGTCATCAAATATCATTTATCTGTGTACAAAATCATAATAATTTGTTACATTAGAGCAACATTTGGAGGCAGTTCAGTGTTTCATGTTTTACCAGGCTATAAATGCACCAAACAACACCAAACCCTCAGCAAAGTATGGAGAAATAAGACAATACTCTCTCAGAGCACAGTCACACACACAGAGACAAACCTTCTGTTTCTTCTCTGCATTTCTCCTCCCATTGTAAGAAAAAAATGTTTTATTAACAAAGTCTCAGGAGGAACACATTCAGATAATCAACTCAATTAGCACAATATTATATTATATATGTGCGTGTGTGTGTGTGTGTACAGCCAACTTACATTTGTCCCACAACAGTTTTCTGGCATCCCTCTTCCACCCCAACTCTTCCTTATTAATGATTGATTTATGTGTGGGGGAGTTCTTTAGGTTCAGGCTAAATTCTGAGCTCTGAGCCCTCTCCTTGGACAACACTCCTAATATGCTCACTATTTGCTCAATCTGATCTTGTAAGTAAGAACTCATGGGGGGGAGGGGGGGTGGAATTGTAAAATAGAAAATGGCAGAAATTGGCCAAGTTTACCGTTATTTCCTTCAACAATAATAATAATAAAAAAAAAACAATGCATTGTGCAATTCAAAATACAGGTAAAACATGTGAAAAATCAATACAGAAATTATTTTATATTAGAGTGCAGCTTGCTTCCTGATTTAGTTGTCTAATAAACCAGGCATTGTAAATTACAATTACAGGTATGTCAATGGATTCAGTGGTCAATGTGATTCTCGCTACCACAATGTTAATGGAAATGCTACTGCATGACAATGAGCTAATATAGCTGCACTTTGTTTCCTGATTCTGTAAGGGTAACACTTGATATGTGGATGGGGATTTTGGGCATAAGATTTATTTAAAAGAGTCTGTGTTCATTTTCAGGTACATTGATCACATTTTTCTAGTCTCCATGTGTGTGCCCTGTATGTCCACATGCCATGGTCTTGATTTCACTGGATATTTTTTTGTTTAGTTGGGTGTGTATTTTATTTTATTTTATTATATTCAACTTTATGAAAGCATCACCATCTTAACACTGACTTTTTGCAGCCATGACATGATTTAGTTCATATAGATTTCTATTTAAAAAATAAATAAACAAAAAGACATTCTATTGTTTTAGTTGGCCTTACAGTGAGGCCCCAACACACTACCCAAAGCTGCTACATCAGCCTTGGACAGATTCTCAACAACCTGTTCAAAGGTATCTGTCATCTCAACAGTCACACTTTGTGTGGAACAAGATGACAAGCTTGGATTACAATCGAATACAAAAGATAGGCCTGCATCTGAAACATCAGTTCCTTCATTGTAAGGGTGTTGGTAATCGCAGCTTGAAGTGAAATATGCTAAAGTACTACAAAGAAAAGGAAACTGCATAACAGACCATGCCCATTGTTCCATGCAGATTTTTTTGATATAGCAGATACGATACTGTTTTCTCATGTCTCTTAAATGAAACAAGCTTGGTAGCCTTCTGGAATGGTGGTCATTGGTTGGGTTAGGCTTAACAGAGTTCATTCTTCTTTTGACTTGTGAAATAAACATTCATATAGCCCAAATAGGTGCAAATGAAAGCTTATATAAATAAATTTAAGGGTAAAGGCTAACTATAATATTACTTAAACATAATGTTAAAACTTTGTTCACAGGTTTAAAATACATTTTGATTCACATATTTTTAATATGGACTCAGACTATGTGTGTATGTTTGTTTTTCTGTGTTTGTGCTTTGGGGGCGTGGAGAGGTTGAAGGGATACTCCACCCCAAAATGAAAATTTTGTCATTAATCACTTACCCTCATGTCGTTCCAAACCCGTAAAAGCTATACACAATTTAAGATATTTTGGATGAAAACCGGGAGGCTTGCCCCATAGACTGCCAAGTAAGTTACACTGTAAGAGGTGTCTTCAGCAGCTGCATGGAAGATGTGATGGTCTCAGCAGTTTGGAAGACCAGGAAGGGTGACCTGGTTTCTCTTCGGCTGATTGAAGAGTAGATGTGACAGCTAGTGTAACCCCTTCTGGTTCTCGTGTTCATTTCTCCCGGAAAAGATCACCACACAGGCAGTTTATTGAGTCAATCTATATATCGTGTTTACTGGAGAGACTGAAGATACATGAGAAAACACCAGACTGACATGAATTGTTGCTCATCCGGTCACAAAACTGCCATTCACCTCAACAGCTCGACTGGAACTGACTACTTAACAATCAATAAATGACTTTTACATGATTGTGAACTCTCTCTTTTTTATGCTTTTGTGAACACAGCATTACACCCTGAAGCAGACAGATGCTGGGTTATTTTTTGTGGGTGGGGTGGGCAATGAGAATGAAGTCTTCCTTTTCTTGGGGACCAGTTTTGGGAAATTAAACTCATGAGCTTGGCATTTCACGGTGCTCTACCCTTAAGGCTTCAGGAACCAGTTTAACATGTTTAAAAAAAAATATATAATAAAAAAAATCTAATCTATTATTTGGAAAAACACTTAGAGTAATGGAGGCCTTGCATAGTGGAACTTGTATAGTGATGATAAACATGGGGTGATGTGATCATATAAGAACTCTTTTGGTAGCCTATACAAGTCAATGCTTGCCGAAAATCAGATCCATTCTGCACATTTTGGCCTTTTGAAGTTGACAGATTTCACAGAAAACCACATAGTTTATAATGGACACAGACTTTTTGTTCTATACTTTGATTTCATCCAATCGGAGGGTATTAAACCTGTTTATTATTTTGAACCAAATGCAGAACACATTTTTTTCTGTTGTTTAGTGAATTCAGTTTTTCTCTGTGACCATTAACAAAGTCAGCAATTGCACAGTATGATGTCTAGTGTTTTAAATCTGTTCATATTTATATATAGGCCGCATAGTGTATTCCAATCTTTAGATATAAATTATTCTAGAAAAATATATATATATATATAATAATGAGTATACTTTTTTTTTCATTCAGTGCGTTTATTTTAATTTAAGACATTCAACTCAAACAAGTGAATGCTGGAAGTGACCAGATTATTGTAGGTGTTTCTCGGATAGATGACATTTTCTGTTTAAATAAGAATGCTAACAAGCGTGAGGCACATCGGTGATGCTCTTTGGACACAAATTGCAGGAAAGATGAGTTACTACATCTGTGGCCCGTACAGCAGTGAGAGTGAACTCAGCAGGGAAAATCTGCATCGTATCCCAATCGGCTAAAGATGGACAGCTATTATTTGTCCCAACGGCCACAAGTAGGGCTGGGCGATATATCTGACGATATGATCATGTGCATCTAGTCAGTAAATCTGGTTCCTTGATTACCGCTAAATCGCCATCACCTGCTTTCAGATGGAGCGGCATTTAATAGACAGAGCCGTAGTTCACTGACAAGCTACGCAATATCGCGTTCATTATCGAAGGCGATTCATCTGCGATAGAGAACGTACCTTGTCAGTGAACTACGGCTCTGTCTATTAAATGCCGCTCCATTTGAAAGCAGGTGATTGCTAGAATGAAGCAAATCATCTGCCTGAGAAAACTTTTTAGCGGTTTAAATCCTGAGGGGCTTTCGGTGGGTAGTCGCCAGTGGCGACCTCAGCAAAAACGTCACTCGCAAATTAATATTTATGGTCGCAAATGCGACTGTTTGGAACCCTGAAACTAATAAAAACCCAAAATCCAACAATTGAACATGATACACATTCAAAATGGACAACATTATAAATCATTTAAAAGGGTACATAACATACACAGTTTTCACCTAATCTCATGTTAATCTTGAGTACCTAAAGAGTAGTACTGGATCCTTAATATCTCAAAAAAGTCTTTAGTTTTATCATATTTATAAAAAGAAAAAATACAGCTTTCGATTCTCTCCGGGAAAAAGCCGAGCTGGAGCGTGCCGGGGAGGAGCTATAATATTGATGTTTAGTGTTGTTTTCATTAACATATATTTACTTATCGCGTGCGGGTTTCCAACAAAAGACAGAAATCTGATGCAGTTGCACTTACATGAATGGGGTCTTTTATCACTTGGACCGCTCCATGTTTTAATAGCAAACGATGTGCAAATCCAGCGTCGACCTGGGCCTTGTTTATAAAACATTCGGCAATGAAATGACGAGAACACACAAACGCACTTGCCACACTCCGTTGCTGCATCCACTGTTCGTGTAACGCTGGGTTCTTTGGGAAGATGAACACGGTAAAACTTTCCCTCACATCCAAAAACACACTTATTTGGAGACATTCTTGAACAAATCCTATGCAGCGCTGCCGATGATTTCCGATGAAGGCGTTGATGGCGGTCTCGCTCTCCTCTGGTCGATGTGTGCATGGGCACGCTTTTCCTAGAAGAAATGCTCATATAAGGAGTTCCACCACTGTCACGATCATTAAATCCACAATCGAAAAAAAAAAAACAGCCGAAACTTGTACCAACCCAGGCGTAAGATTTTGCCAAACTCCAAAAATTCTCCATTGTCATGGGGGCTATTCCCAAAGGAGCTGTTATGCTTTTATGGGACTCTGTTAGATCATCCAGCACTTTATCTATTTCTTTAGACCCATTTTGAAATCCCAGTTGGAAAACTATGCTTTTTGTCACCTCCTTCATCACGCAATTATAAGATTAGATCACTTTTTCAAAAGGAGCTTGTAACAACTCCATGTGATGTCTTATTGGAAGAATGTGGTTGATCATATTGATTGGAAAAAAGTATGGACTCTGTCTTCAAAATACATAATAACTAACAAGGTTAGAGAAATCTCATTCAAATTGTTACACAGATTTTACCCAGCTAAAGTGTTTTTGAAAAGGTTTAAATCAGACTTATGGCGCTTTTCCACTGCATGAATGCGGCTCGATGCGGTTAAGACTGGCCGGCTTTTCCACTGCTTGGTGCGACTTCGACAGTGCGGCCGCGGTTTGGTTCGCTTTAGCTCGGTTGCTTTTTCCACTGCAGTTAGTACAGGCTTCAAAATGGGTGGGACTGATCGTTAATAGTTGCCGCCTCTACTGTCATGACATCATCCTAAGCGGCGCCATATTTAAAGCGCGCAACACAGAAACAATGGAGCCTATCTCGGGGGATGGTGTTCTTGATTCTCGGCATGTGGATGTTTTAAACTTCAAGGCTGGAGAAATGTGTTTAAAATGAGGCTGATGGCAGCAAAACAAGTACTGCAAAAAAAACAAGCGAGTCTGGGAACTCTTACATGAAGTGAAGATGACGACATCACTTTCGATTTGCCTGGGCGCACGAGGGGTAAGCTAATCTTGTTTAGGGTCTCAATCGCTATATTGTCACAAAGCATATAATGGATTTAGCTGACAATTGTAGGTAGGTTTATTAAAATGTGTACTCTGTGTATTTCAGATGTATCATATTTTGCAAAGTCGCCGTCACAGACCATCTGTTTGGACATTTAACAGAGCTTCTTAGTGGTGGGGTGTGATTGTTCCTGGGTTTACAAACGCACGCGGTGGTTGGAGAACTTTAGAATGTCGGAAGAAGCGTTTATTTACTTGTGCAGCAAACTGCGTCCTGCGATGGGAGACAGGACACAAACTTCAGCGTGTGTGTACCTCTAAAGAAGAGAGTAGCCATTGCACTCTGGAAGCTTGCTACCGGCTCTGAGTACAGAAGTGTTGGACATCTTTTGGAGCAAGCATTTCAGCTGTGTGGTCGATTGTGTTCAGGAGTGTCTAATATCCAATGTCAAACATCGAACCAACTTTATATCGGGTTTTCCAGATCAGGAGAGGTTTAAAGAAATGGCTGCCTACATTGAGAACAGATGGGGACTTCCACTGTGTATTGCTGCTATTGATGGATCACACATACCCATAATAGCACCACAAGACTATCACTGTGACTATTTCAACCGTAAAGGCTGGCACTCCATCATCCTTCAAGGTGTTGTGGATGGAAAGGGACTTTTCTGGAATGTGTTCCTGGGACTGCCTGGAAGCCTGCCATGATGCTCGGGTTTTGAGACTGTCCACACTGTGGGAGGTGGCAAGCCGTGGAAACCACATACCAGCTAGCACCAAAAACATTGCTGGGGTGAATTTTGGCTACTACATCCTTGGAGACTCTGCCTGTCCCTTGCAAAACTGGCTATTAAAACCATTCATTGACACTGGACGGCTAACAGCGGAACAGCGGTTATACAACATGAAAATCTCCAGAGCAGTGTAGTGGTTGAAAATGCTTTTGGTAGATTAAAAAGGAAGATGGCGTTGCCTTATGAAAAAGAAATGACTGTCTTGGTCGACCTTGTTAAATCTATGGTGCTGACATGCTGTGCTCTACATAACCTTTGTGAGAGTCATGAGAGGCCTATGAGAGTGCATGGATCCACCTTCAGCAGCAGAGCCTGTGCTGGGACTGGCACAGCCTGTAGAGGAGGAGGGCAGGGATGTCCATGTGAGGCTCTGATGCGTTACTTTAATAGTTGACTCTGTCTGTTCTGTAAAGTGTGTTGTAAATAAACTTTTGTGCAGTATTTGAAAAAGTTTCCCTTGCATATTTATTTACCCATTTATTATAAATATAAAATTAATAATAAATAGCATCATTATAAAGATGTAAGACTCCAGCTTTTGATATTTGACCACTGTTTATGATAAATCTGCTTTGCAGTGACATTAAATTCTTAATTTATTCCAGGAGTGCAAAATTATTAATCTGTAACATTTGATATTTTGAATAGGAATTATCACTCATAATGCATTCAATCATGTTTTCTCAGGTTTGTGTTCACTTACATGCAATATACAGCATTCATCAGGGCTCTTATCCAATTGTGTGCACATTTGGAGAAATAATTATCACATGTTCTTTTTAAATATTTTGTCATACAGAATAGCATTTTTGTTCATTTTATGCCCAAACACTATTTTTAAACCACGAGCAGAATATGATACAAATACTCAATAAGCGTTTAAAGTGAGTTTTAAGTAAAAAGTGTACTATTAATCTTTTAAATTGTGACATTTAGCTTGATGAAACCTGTTGCTCTTATCCACATGCACCATAAAAAGGAAAGTACATGTTTGACAAGTAAATTTTATTTAAGAAAAATGTAAACAGATTAAGCGTTAAACAAAGTACTAATGTATGTAGTGCAAAAAAAATGTATATAAAAGAAAATATTAAGACATATATAAAGACAAATTTAAAAGTAAAGAATGTACACCAAGCAAACTTTAAATGTGAAAATGTATGTAGTGCAAAAAAAATAGATACAAGCTGCTCTTTTTGTGGTGACCCTAATGAAACTGATAAGCATATCTTTTGGGATTGTCCACAGCTATTTTGGATTGAATTCTCCAATGTTATCAATCGTAGTGTGCTTCAGGGTTTCTCTCTGCTTTTTAAGGATGTACTGTTTGGCTTCTTTAATATTCAAAAAGACAAAATTAATGAATATTTTATTATTAACCTATTGTTACTTCTTGCAAAATTTCATATTCACCGCAGTAAATTCACTTGTCAAAATCCATTATATATATTGTTTTTGAAAAAGAGGTTCAACAGTATGTCCAAACTATTTTGTCTTCCAAGAATCTCAAAGCTAATGAAACAATTAATTTATTTAATATTTTTTATTTATTTTGTTAAAGCTTTTGTTTTGTATTATTTATTGACTGTTGCATATATCTATAAATGGTGATTTGCATGTAATGTCACCTTTTTGCACAAAATGTTGATATTATATGTGTTTGTATCTTTGGTACCTTGGCATTAGTTGATGAACGTGAGTGACAGAGGTAAAAATATCCAAAAAATGACCTACACGCATCAAAAGAATGAGAAGAAATAAGGGCGGATGATGTCATTAAAAAAATGTCACGTTATAGTGCTGCAGAGATATCAACCTTAATTAGCATTAGCATTACTAGCCCACGACCCGACAGGTGTCGTAATCCCAGTTTCTGCCATGGGAGGCGGTATGCGAGCAACATAACCACCAGCCAACCTGCAATACCACGAATAACGACATGGCTTGTGGGCTGTACTGGAACCTGATGTCAATCGTGTGGAAGGTACAGCCCACTACTTCATTTCAGTTCAGGGAAGAGAGCGGAAGGATGGCTGAAGCCCTTGGCAAGAGACACCTACCACCACCACCCGCTACAGGGAAATAACCGCTTTCGGAATCACAAATCAAATCCGATAAGAAAAGAGCGAAACAGAGTAAACATCGGCACTGCTTTCCATCGCTGGAGACAACTGATGGACTTGAAAAGAAATGAGGTTCGAACTTGCAACATTTCTTTTGGATTGGTAAGTAAGATGCTGTTAGTATTTGGCTAGAAGTTTGTTTTATATGTTTTGCGTATTTTTTTCGGGAAGTTATAACATAGAAATGTATCGAAGGCTGTTCAATAAACGTGCTAATGTTAGCGATGGCTTATCGTAGCTGCGTTTGATAATTAGCTAGCTATAATTTACCCACAGTAACAGCTGTCTGATGTTGACCAATGATGTTGACAGAATGCTGTCTGTCAAATTAATTTAATTCAAATAATGTGTATATACAACTCAAAATGTAATATGAGACAAAGCGAATATGAACATATTCACTGGTAAAGGTGAAGGGAGTAAGCAGAAGATGTCATGTTTCAAAATCTTGACATCACCCCAGCGTTCCTCTGGAGGCAAAAGCGTCCTTTGGAAGCCGGCTATGGCTCTAGGGTTGTTGTGAAGGTAGGAGGCGGAACATAGAGACTATGCCGTTTCTCGTTTGTTACTCTAGAGTAGACCAATTCACTTTATTAAGGGCATACTGCCCCCATCTGGTATGGAATGTGGGTATGACTTGATTTTTTTGCCAGACATTACACATGGCTCCTTTAATAATAAAAAAAAAAAAGATTTTCGGCACAGAAATTCTAAGTCATTGGTCCAAATTATTTTTTAAAACTTTGGCCATGTTTAGCATGAGAATCCATCTCTTTAACACTGTGAACAACTCTGAATACACGAAACACCATTGTAGCCCCCCTTTAAAGAATATGAATTTTTTTTAAAAAGTAAACTGTATAAAAGGACATAACCAAATCATTGACAGGGCATCCAAGATGTAGTTGACTTTGTATCTTCAGTAGAACACAAATTATGATTTTTAGCTTCAGGCATTGCAGTCTCTCAGTCGTACAATGCTTGGCAATGGTAACAGAATCTTTGAGAGAAAAAAAAAAAAACATGCACAGAAAACTCCAAATTAAACCCTGCGGCTCACAGACTTATAAGTGCATTACCACCACCTATCTCTCAAATGGACCATTAACACTCTATCTACAATCGAATTTGGGTTTCAATGGTCCACTTGAGAGATGTGTTGGTGTGTCTGAATGCTTCAGTGTTTACTTCTGCTTGTGTTTAAATGTTTTTCATTGTGTGTGTTGTACTGTAGCTGTTTGCTGTAGAGATTTCAGCATTACTCTTCCACAGAAGATCGAAGCTCTCAGTGGGTCCTGTGTGATCATAAAGTGCAGATTTGAGATTCAGGAACAATATGACAGATTCCTCACTGAAAGAGCTACAGGACTGTGGCTCAGAGACGGGACTGATGTGAACAACAATGTGATAATGTGACAAGAACTGTACCACTGTTTTTCATGAACTCAGATCATATCACAGTGGTAAATATTACTTCAGGATTGAGGGGTGAAGCGTGAACTAGAAATGGACCTATAAAGAAACAAGTGTTACAATTCATGTGATTGGTGAGTGAATTCATGACTGGATATAATATTATAAATTTTTATAAAAATTAAATTGTGATCTAGTACAGAAAAATAAAATCTCTTTCACAATCAATATCTGAAATGAAAATTTCATGACAGTAGTCTAAAAGATGATAACATTTCAATCCATTCCAGAGATTCCATGATGAATATAGACTTTTTTATTTATCTTATTTGAGGAAAAAAAAAAAAAAAAAAAAAAAAACTGTGGTGATGATATATGGAGATAGAATTGTTGCTTAATTCCAAATAAATAGATTATGATCCACAAATAAATGTAAAGAGATTAACAAACATTAAACACATTGACAAATAAATAGAATGAGATCCCCAAATAAATCTTAAAGTTTCACAAACATGAATTAAATTCACAAATAAATAAAATGAGATTTGCAAAAAAAAAAAAAAAACATATTCTCAAATATATATTTTTGTCACAATCACAACTTTGGCATTTATTTGTGAATCGCGTGCTGCGCATTTGCGAATTGTGAAACATTTCTTGCGTCAAGAAGTGATGACAATCCACAAATACGTGTACCCCACCCATTGTCTAATCAAGCCAATCAGATACAAGCCACATTTCGCTGACCAATCATAGCACGATCTCTCGCTAGATCAATCGCGTTACAATCAGGGCGGTCTTGTCCAGAGATAACTTCATTAATCTCCAATTGGCTCAAATAGGTAATAATAGGGCCATAAATGGGTACAGTAAAAGATGTTTAAAACTGGATTTCGTTAGACCATTAGACTGTGTATCATGCCAACCAAGCCACAGTATTTTATGTTACGTGCCTTTGAAAAATGCCAGAGAAACAGTGCGTGATGAAGTGTAGTGCGCATTTACAGTGCGTTCTTTCACTGTATGATTCAGTTTATTAAATACATATTAATTTTAAATGTATAAAAAGATACATTTCAAATTATATGGGAGCAGAAAATGTCTATATATATATATATATATATATATATATATATATATATATATATATATATATATATATATATATATATATATAATGTCGTTTCTTTTCTCCAACAATTAACATGATTTCAAATGCATTAGTAACTGCAGGTTAAAGCATCCATGTCCCTCTGCTGCATGAAACAGTGTGACATCTAAATGCCACTTCAGATGTGCTTCTGTGTGTCCTCTGCATTGCAAAGATTAATTTCGTTGATATTTATACCATTTGCTTGGTAACCGCTCAAATATATCATTTTTTTACTTAACAAATTATATCCAAGAATTTGATTCAAAAAGATGATGCACACTTGAAGAAAAAATGGCTTTATAAATGTAAAAATGCTTATAAAAGGTTATATATATATAGTGTATAGTGTGTGTGTGTGTGGCAGGATGGGCTGTTTCCCCCTCCTAATTTCGTAATTTGAGGTTTAGCCAGTGGACTGGGACCATGGGTGTATAAGAGCACAGGGTGCCAGTTGCAGGTGTGTGTCATTTTCTGGGGTCGTGACGTCATTGACGCGCCTGGCTTTTTTTTTTTAATAATGTTTGTTACAAACTCTCGTGGAGACAACAGCATAAGAAAAACAGGCAAGGCATCAACAAAATGCAAATTTAACAATGAAAAAAAAATAAATAAATAAAAATAAATAAAATAAGGCATTGTTCTCAAAATAAATGTGTGTTACAGGATCAAAAACATTTCAGCAGCATAACAAATAGCTTCTACAGTTTGTTTAGAATTTTTTACAAGGTTCAAGGAGGATAATAACATGCGAAATTCATTTTTTAAAAACAGTTTACATTTGGCAATTGTTTTTTTCCATTTACTTATGTGAATGTGGTATTTGGCCATACTAATGATGATAAGGTTAATCAAAAGTGAAAGATCCCTCGTCAGTTTAGAATTATAAATAAGAATATCTTCTGTTGTAAATTGTTCAAGTTTGCTAATTTTATTATTTAACCATCTATGGACATCTTGCCAAAACTTCCTACTAACTGAGCAAAGGAAGAATAAATGCTCTGTTCGTTCTGGGTTTTCATGACAAAAAGTCGCGAAGGTCAACTTCAAAACCAAATCTACCCCTCAGTGTCTCCTTAGATGGATAGTAGTTATTAAAATTTTAAATTGCATTTCTTTTTACTTTGGGTGCATTTGGCCATCTTATAAATTTCAATGTTTTTCTGCAATTGTTGGATTATCTAATATTTTAAGTTTATCTTCCTATCATAATCATGATATATATATATATATATATATATATATATATATATATATATATATATATATATATATATATATATATATATATATCCTTTAGAAAGCTTTATTTAAATATTTGTTGTCACATTTTTTGTCCGTAATGTTTTATTCTCCTATCGTTAAGTCTGGAAGTTTGATTTGGACATTAGAAAAACTAATTTTGTTTTTTATCAGCTGTATCAAATTCACTGGGATAGATTTACAGATTTTCTTATATTATTTAAGAGAACATTGAATATTATTAAATTTGTTTTTAAAATCTTTTTAACTGTAGATTTCACCGTTTATATCTAAAATGTCATGAGCGAAGATAAATGCCTTAGTCAAACCAAAGCTGGTTAAACAAAAGACTTTTGTTTGATACAATTACTCTAGTATTCCACAAGGTGGCACAGTGAGGGGAGTAAACTTATGGGTAAAAATACCATCTTCCAATGATGCAAAACTTGTTTTATGAGATACTTTAAAAAGGTATTTTAGAAATTTCAAAGTCACATTTCAAAAGAAAGTTTAACCCACCGAACCTCTTGAAAATACTTTTTGGAATGTGAAACCATACTGAATCCGGCTTTAATAGAAACTCTTTCAACCACTTTATTTTAAATTTTCCTAACATTGCCTCAAAATCCACTGTTTTTATACCCCCCCCCATAGTAGGTCTTATTTCTCCAGATAAATTTATATATAATAGAGTTAATTTTCCTCACGTTCTTTTGAGCAATGTAAAGAGATTGACATGGATAAATCAGTTTGGATATACCCTCAGCCTTGGACAATAAGTTACGCCCAAAAATAGAAAGATCTCTACTAAGCCAGTGGTTTAAGGATACTTGTATTTGATCAATTTTTTCTTTCATATTAATTTCCTCTCTTTGTTTTTCATATTTAACCATCTTAACTCCAAGATATTTAACTTCTTTTTTAACAGGGATTGACATTATTTCTGTGTTTATACAGCCATATAACACAAGTAGTTCACACTTTTTCATATTTAAATGAAGACCTGAAGCTTTGGAAAAAATTGAAATTATTTGCAATGCATTGCTAACCATAGATTTATCCCTAAGGAAGAAGACAGTGTCGTCTGCAAACTGACTCGAACTGAGTCGAAATTCGTAATCAAAAGAATGTATACCCTGAAAATTTGAATGATTTAATATCAGATATGCTAGTAGCTGTGTACATAAAATGAGCAACTTGGGACTAATTGGACATCGTTATCCTTATTCTTATTCCGCAAGTTATATTTATTCTAGGTGTTAGTTCTGGGTTTAAGGAGACATAACTGTAAATATCAGTATAGAACATTTTGGTCACTGAACAAAATTTTTTTTAGAATCCAAAATTTTCTAACGTAGAAAATAAAAAATCATGTTCTATAGAATCGAAAGCTTTGAAATAGTCTATAAATAAAATCAGGCTTTCCGATTCCAGAATAGACCGATAGTCCAGCATGTCCAATATTAATCTCACATTATTATGTATACTTCTACCTTTTATAAATGCAGACTGAGTTTCATCTACTATTTTATCAATTACTGTTTTCAATCTCTCTGCATATATTAAGGCTAATAACTTATAATCGTTGCAGAGCAACGTAATAGGTCTCCAATTGTCTAAATATGTTATATCTTTTTTTGTTTTGGGGAGTAGGGTTATTATACCAGTTTTCATTGTTGGAGTAAGACATCCTTCTTGTATACATTCTATAAATACATTTTGTTGGAGTTATTTGATATCTTCCCAAAAAAACGTACAAAATTCTGAGGGTCAAGCCATCAATTCCAGGTGACTTCCCATTTTTCAGTTTTTTTTTTTCAGGGCATTTCTATTTCTTGCAAATTTATTTTGCCTTCTAACCTTTTTTTTGTCATTCTCCCCAATCCTTTTTATATGACTTTTTAATCAGTGTAAAAAAGGATTCACAGTCCTCTTTGTGGAAATTTGAGCTATACAAGTCGTAGTAAAAGAGTTGAACTTTCTCATTTATTTGGCTAGGGTCTTCTATGACTATGTCATTTTTTTTAATTTGCAAATTCTTTTTTTAGACTGCCTAGATTTTTCTAAGCCATAGAAATATGTTGTATTCTTCTCACCTTCTTCCATCTAGCCCTGGATCGTACAAAGGCTCCACTTGCTTTTTCTAAATAAATTTCATCAAACTGTTTTTGGAGGGAGTTCAACTCAGTTAGTTCTTCCTCAGAAGCATTAGTTTTACCACAGAGTATGTTAATCCTTTTCAGTATTTCTTTCTGTTTTAGTTTACTTGTTTTTGACATGCTTTTCCCCATTTCAATTGCCAACCTCTTTGTTTCAAATTTAAACCATTCCCACTTCCCTTTATTTGACATATCCATTCATTTTACTTTTAGACAGAGGGATTTTATTTGTTTGCAAAAAAAATCATTTGATAAAAGTCTATTATTTAGTTTCCATATATTACCCGAAGAGCATGGTTGTTTGGTTACTAACAAGGATAAGCTTATTAAACAGTGGTCGGTGAGTGGAGTTGCAATAATCTCACATTTCTGAACATTATTACTTATTGAATGTGAGATTAGCCAGTAATCTAACCTTGACCGTTGGTTCCCGTTTGAAGCACTAATCCATGTATATTCCAAATTTGTAGGGTTATTCAATCTCCAATAGTTAAAAGTATTAGTGTCAATACAAAAATTGTGTAGTACTTCGTTGTTTTCAGGTTGTTGGCCTCTTGGAGGTAGCCTATCCAACCAAGAATTTGGAGCAATGTTAAAATCACCTCCCATAACAACTTTATCTGTCATATGAACAGCTTTCCACTCAGTCACTAGCCTACTACTAGCCTTTCTCTAACATACTTCTATTGTTCACTTACACAATAATTTTTTGGTCGCATATTTCAATAGCTACAATCAGCCAGTGGCCATCTTTATCTCCTACGTGACTAATTACTTTTCCTGTAAACCTGTTACAAAGTATCATAACACCTGCCGAATAACTGGTACCATAGGAATATAAAACATTATCCCCCCACTGCTGTTTCCATAATTTTTCATCTGCTGTACTCGAATGTGTTTCCTGTAAAAAAAATCACATTTGCCTTAAGTTCTTTACAAAATAAAAAAAGTGCCTTGCGCTTTGTAAGATTTTCAGACCTCTAACATTTAAAAGTAAACAAAACCGAAACACGACAAATTGATAGTGCTAATGAAAAATTAACAAAGAAGGAAAAAGGAATGAGCAATTCTGTCCAAAGTATATTAGGGCTCAACCAAACCTCCAAATGTGTCAGTCAAAAAAACTTGGGCTATTTAGTCATATGAGTATTTTTCCCAGTCTATTCATAATAACATAATAACAGAAGATTTGAAAATATGTGATTAGTTTTTCAATCAAAGTTATGGAGCGTATCATATATGCATCAAGGATAAACCTTTTCCCATCGATGATCGCATATCCTTCCTTTCAAAAAAAGCCTTCTTTCCGTGGTAGCCTGGCTTCATCCACCCGTGGCCACAGCTTCTCCTAAGCCTCCCCGATCCTCTTTGGAGAAATCCTTTTTAAAGATGATCTTCTTCTCTTTGCACCTCTGGCCTCCCTCGACAACTTCCACACCGTCCTTCACCGTTTCGCGAAACAAACTGTATAATGATGGGTCTTGGCATGTTGTTGTTTATTGCACCTTTATCCCCAAACGGTGAACAGTGTCAACATTTCGGGCGGAGCTTCGTCAACAGACATGGGGACCACTCTCGTAAGGATACCTATGACCATCTCTGGTTTTCTCATCTTCCTTCTCAGGTAACCCCAAGAGCCTGAGGTTCCATCTCCTCTTGTATCTCGCAGCTTCCAAAACCTTTTCCTTCAGGGATTTGTTTTCTGCCGCCAGTAACTCAACTTGTCTTTGTAGCTTCACAATGTTTTCTTTATTTTCATCCGTGGCTCGTTTAATGGCGTCGGTGCGTTCATCGATGTTCTGCAGTTTGACTTCTAGGGCATCAAACTTTTTCAGAGCTTCTTGAACATTATTCATCCTCGCTTCAATGTTTTCAAGCTTCCCATCTAGACCGTCAAATCTTTTCATCACAGACTCATTAGCTAGCATAAAGCTATTTGCATTCTCCTCCCTTGAATTCGCGCCTCTCTTCCTCAACTTTTTGGTCGACGATGTTAGCTTCACCGTGTTTTTCCATCTTTCCATTAGTTAGTAATTTCGGTGCAATTTATTCCTCAAAAAGTTAAAAAGTTTGTCAAAAACAAATAAAAGTCACTTCTGTTACACTATGGTTTGGTTGATTTTTCCTTTAAGTAAAGTTTGGACTTGAAAAACTAATTTTTCTTCGGAGACTGCTTGAGACTAAACCGCTTCAAAAATTACAAAAATTACGACTTTATTCATCATTTTCTTCTCTTCCGGGTCTGTTGTGAGCGCGTTCACAACACTGCAGTGACGCCGCTGACGTATGACGCTGTTGACGTGTTTTCTTTGTTATTGGGCGCACCAGAGAACACGTGAGCAGTATCGTACGTCAACAGTCACAGCAGTCGCGTTCACAACAGACCCGGAAGAGAAGACAATCCTGAATAAAGTCGCAATTTTTGTTATTTTTGGAGCAAATTGTATTTTCGATGCTTCAACAAATTGTAACGGACCCTCTGATGTCACATGGACTACTTTGAAGATGTTTTTATTACCTTTCTGGATGTTGACAGTATACCATACATTCATTTTCAATGGAGGGACAGAAATAAAATGGAGGGTCTGAAATATCTTGGATTGTGTTTAGAATATGTTAGGATGTGTTGTAAGGGTTTGGAAGGACATGAGGGTGAGTCATTAATGACATAATTTTCATTTTTGGCTGAACTAACCCTTTAAGAGCGCTGAAGCTCAGCCACTGACTGTGCTGTGTAATATGCTTTAAGTTTCTTTCGTTTCTTTATGTTTTTCTTTAATTGGTTTCAAATGGTTTGGTATTTCTGAATTTGTATTTTTGTTTTAATTCATTATAGTGGTGATTGGATATTGACTTCATCTAACCATTATTACGGTTGAGCTATACTGCCAAATTTATTTGTTTATGGTGGTTCATGAAATTGGAGTTTGTTTATGCTTTGGCTTTTGTATTGTTAAATAATTGTTTTACTTTCGCATATCTTTACCTTATCTAAATGTCCATTGCTCTCTTGTTGGCAGGATCTGGGTACCCGGGGCAGACGAGTGACCTTTGGGTGGTGGCATCCTTCACTGTGTGTCGTGCCTTTCACTGACATTAGTCGGTGTGTGCACTGTGATTGGAGTGATTTTCATTATTTAATGGTGATCTTCTATCTGCGACTGCCCCTATTGGTAAGCTCCCGTTACTTTGCCAGTAATAATTGAACTTCCCAAATGAGATGAGTGTGGCTGTCAAATTTTTTATTTATTTTTAAATTTTTTTTTAATTATCTATGCCTCCTTTAACTGTCAATAAAATATTTTTGTACGATTACGTTCGTCCCTGACTCAGCTGGTGACTAGAACCTGTGTGCCTTTAGAGGGCGCTTGAAATTCCCCAGGTGGCGTAGTCGGAAAGTGATATCAACTTGAGTCAATATTATGAGATGCAGCAGGTTCCGAGTCTGCAGCTTCGTACTACTCACTTGAGTTTGCTGAGCACGTGTGTAATTAAGGCTCCGCCTCACCCTATAGTTCCCGCTCTGCCACACACACACACACACACACTAGCTATTTAAGCTTATTGTTAGATTAATTTCTATCACTGCTGTGAACTGACCACCACAGAATGTCAAATCCTTCATACATCGTTAGATCCAGATAGCAGCTCAGATACATCAGTGTGACTGAAAAACTGGGAAATGCTGTTGTGTGACGGCAGTTTAACCTATAACACAAACAAATGTTTATTATGAGGTTGAGTTCGGTTATTTATTGGTCAGTTACTTCTCAATGCTTTTATTTCCATATTGAATAACATGACGCTTCCATAATTTGAATCCAGTGTTCCCATAGCTCTGTTTTTCTGGCATTTTCAAAGGCACGTAACATAAAATACTGTGGCTTGGTTGGCATGATACACAGTCTAATGGTCTAACGAAATCCAGTTTTAAACATCTTTTACTGTACCCATTTATGGCCCTTATATTACCTATTTGAGCCAATGCAGATGAATGAAGTTATCTCTGGACAAGACCGCCCTGATTGTAACGTGATTGGATCTAGCGAGATCGTGCTATGATTGGTCAGTGAAATGTGGCTTGTATCTGATTGGCTTGATTAGATGGTGGGTGGAGTCCATGTACTGTATTTGTGGATTGTCATCACTTCTTGACGCAAGAAATGTTTCACAATTCGCAAATGTGCAGGACACGATAAATGCCACAAATAAATGCCAAAGTTGTGGTTGTGACATAAATATATATTTGTGAATGTTTTTATTTGCAAATCTCTATTTATTTGTGAATTTAATTCATGTTTGTGAAACTTTAAGATGTATTTGTGGATCTCATTCCATTTATTTGTCAATGTTTAATTTTTTTTTCTTTAAATCTCTTTACATTTATTTGTGGATCATAATCTATTTATTTGGAATTAAGCAACAAGGAGGTGCAGGATCAGGAGAAGGTGTTGGAGGGGAGTTCTGTGAGTCTGCGCTGCTCTGCTGAGACTCTCTGTTCCTCTCCTCCACCAACTCTCACATGGAGCTCCACTCCCAGAATCCCCCTCAGTGAGAGCAAGCAGACTAGAGGAGCTCATCTCTGATCTGAACTTCACTGCTACTCACCGTCAGCACAGAGTCACTTTCACCTGCACTATAACCTACCAGCTACAGGACGAGACCAAAACAGCACAGGACAGCATCACATTACATGTTCAGTGTAAGATTTTTGTGGCATCAGTTCTTTTCTCCTCCATCGATGTCCATGTATCACATCATTCTCTCTTTCTCTTTTTCAGATGCCCCTAAAATCTCTCCATCCTCCAGCTGTACCAGGACTGATGTAACTGTGTGTTTCTGTAAGGCCTCTCCTGAACTGGAGTGGCATCTGTCAGGACGTCCTGTCACTAACTCTTCAAACACGTTCATCAGTGAAGAGCGATTGAGCAGCACAGGCTTGAGGAGGCTCCATCACTCTTCATCAGTCTCTCACACACACATCCACTCTGCAGTGTGTCAGCAACAACACTCATGGAAATGCAAGTCAACTCTTTCAACTGCCTTCATCTGTTGCACGTGAGTTTCAGTTCTGTGATTCATCCAGTATAAGATCAATTGAACATCTGTTCATGTCAGTCTGTAAATGAAAAACGTGTAAATTGTTCATTCATCGGCTGAGTGACAGTCATTGACTTCAATGGGAATGCTAAACTAATCTCTTTCTTTTCAGATTGTTTCTCTTTCATTGCCTTTTTTTGTTGTTGTTGTTATTGTTTAAAAGTTATGATGTGACTTGCTTGCACTTGTATTACTGAATCAGTGAATCATCAGTTGTTTTCTAAACACTCATTTATTCTTCTTTAGGTTCGAATCTCTCTGTGCTGATTGGAGTTGTTGTTGTGGCTTTGGTGGTCATGATGATGTGTGACATTATATATACATGTGTACGGTAGGTGCATGACACATATTAAGTATTTATAATGATTTAAAGTAAAATAACAATGGTTACTAAGTGTATAAAAAGAAGATAATTATCACGGAATAGGTTTAGCATATTACATTGACTTGGTGTATTTTATTGTGTATTTCATATAGCACCTATTGTGAAATGTCATCAGTGTGAACAGAAAGCAAACTTCTTGGAATTCTAAAGGCTAGTACACAAAGTCTGAAGCTAAAATACTAGAGTCTGTGTTCATCATACACTACTTGATTTTCTGTGAAATCTACAAACTGCCATGACTGGGACCACCCAGATCTGCAGACTGCTACTGAACTTCAGCAACTAGCATCGACTCGTTCAGATGGCAAATCAGTGCAAAAGCTGTGCTGTAGTGTATTCCAGCCTTCCATAAAAGTCAATACCTATAAAAACCAAGAACATGCTTTAGTCTCATACAGTGGCCCCAAAAGCACTTTGATACTAAAGATGTATGAATATTCTAGCATTAATTGTCAAACCAAGTCACATTTATTACTAGGACTAGCATGCCTTTCAAGTCCAAGAAGACTTGTCAAACGTTAGTTGGTGTGAAGAACAAAACTGTGTTTAATCTGTTTGCATGATGCATCCATTTGCAGAAGAACTAAATAATAATAATACATTTGAAAAGGTTGTTGCAAAAATATATATAATTTATTAATATACCTATTTTTCTTAACTTATCTTTTTTCCCAGATTGTCCACTAAGCAAAAGGTAAGTCTATTATTTCATAGTGGATATGTTAAGGCAGCATGATGATGATGATGATGATGATGATGATGATGATGAGTGTTTCGGTTTTCAGGCTCTGAATGAGGCAGCAGACACATATGCGTCTCTTCAGCTCTCTGCTCCACCCTCTGAATATGAGACTTTGAACATTAAGAGAAGTGACACACAATAAAACAACAAACACACATCTGATCTGATCTCCTCCTTTGTCTTCTTCAGTCAGCTGTACTTTCAAGATTTCTATAATACT
>NC_056586.1:8529507-8554277 GCF_018340385.1 Cyprinus carpio
GTACAGGCTCAGAAACCAACACGGCACCCAAACTCTTCAGTGATGCTGAACATTCAGTGTGAGTCTGGACCAGAACAGACGACAATTGAATTTTTCTTTGTCACCTTCATTACCAACTTAAAGTCATTTATAATATGAACAGTTATGATACTGTTAATGTGTTATGATTGTTTTTTTTTATTTGTTATTTTTTTATCTTTATTAAGTTTAAGGACAAATAATAATTAAAATAACTTTAATTGTCCAGTTAAACTTGAACACACTGGTGTTTTTTAAGTTTTATTTAAATGCCAGGGACATTGATTTTTCAGTATATACACTGTAAAATTCAGTAGTTTACCTTACCTTAGTATATTTACTTAGTTGTTATACTTACTATATTTTATTAAGTTATAAAACATAGTAAATAAAGTAAGTAAGTAAATAAAACAACTTACTTACTGCTTTGTGTGACGCTTACTTAAAATAATCAAGTAGCCACAAAAGAACCATGACATAAAAGGGTTGGTTCACCCCAAAAATGAAAATTAGCCTGTGTTTTACTCACCCTCAAAGTCATCCTGGGTGTTTGTGACTTTCTTCTTTCAGACGAATCCAATCCTGAGTTATATAAAAATTGTCCTGGCCTCTCCAAGCCTTTCATTGGGGGTAAGCGGGTGTTGGTTGTCAACAGTTCAGAAGACATGAAATAAAGTGCGCGCATTTTAAACAAAAATGTTGGAGGATTTCGATATAAGCCAAAAACAGACTGGTTTTCCTTTGCTACAGTAAGGAAACTTTGTTTACTTTGCTCCCGCATTTCTCAGAGGCACGCGTGCGACACATACTTCCTATGTCATCCGGAGGAACATCTTCCTCGTACCGCAATCATCAGAAGTGAGAAAAAAGTGTTTATTACGTTTGAAATATGGATATGTATCTTAGAAAAATGCATGGAATCACTACAGGAGGCTTTTATTCACTCCCTAGAGCCGTGTGAGGGACGTTTTATTACAGATGCACGCACTTTATTTCACGTCTTCTGAACTGTTGACAACCAACACCCTCTTACCCCCAGTGAAAGGGTTGGAGAGGCCAGGACAATTTTTAATATAACTCTGATTGGATTCGTCTGAAAAAAGAAAGTCACATACACCTAGGATGCTTTGAGGGTGAGTAAAACACAGGCTAATTTTCATTTTTGTGAACTAACCCTTTAATACAGCAGTGAGAGGCAGCAATGCACTAATATGTTGCTAATGTGCAACATAACAACAGAAGAAGAAGAAGAAGAAGAAAGAGTTTTTGAGGCGGGGCGGATTTTTTTTTAGACTTTTATATTTTTTTCCAATTTTTTTGTTTATTTTTCTATTTTTGTTCACTTGTTTCCCAAAGTCATCCTGAATGTTGAATTGTCAATACAACTGAAAAGAACATCATATAAGCTGACTTCATAAAATGATGTTGATTTTCCTAAAAAAAGTTTTTGTTTGAACTCACCATTATATTGATTAGTGCTGTCTTTGGTTGGGCACTTGGAACTTAATTTATGTAGTTATCATTCTCTTTCTATTAATGCAACAATGCAATATAAAATCACAGTTATTTGGTTTCAAAGGAAGGAATATAATAAATAGTTTTCTTTTAGAAGGTGACCTAGCTTTTAATGAAATCTTTAGCTAGTGTATTGTTCATGTTGATTAATGATCTTTTACAATTTTACTGTTTTTCAAGAATACCTTGTGAAGCTTTTAATTGGATTGATATGATCCTTTATTATTTGTGGGAATATCTCACAATCGACAATGTTTGAGTCACACACAGCAATGGTAACAATTTAATTTTATTTATTTTATTAATTGTAACAATAGCCATTTTTTTTTGCTGTTTTTGTTGTGCTAATACTGACACAAGACAGCAAATAAAATTGACAAAAAAAAAAAAAAAAAAAAAACATAAAAACGAAACAATTGCATAATTTATTCATGCCACAATGCACTCTGGGAGTTAGTAATTCTGAGTAGCTATACTAAGTCAAGAGTAAACCTAAAGTAAATTATCAAGTACAACCCTACAGTTCTTTTTAAGTTACTAAAACTCTTGTGTAAGTGAACTATACTAAGCATTCATCAGTACAACATCCTATTCCTATTCACTTTACTTGTTTTTTTTTTAAGGCAATTGGTTTCCATATTTATTTATTTATTTATTTTTTAAGTAAGCCTGACTTATTAGATTTTACAATATATTGTAGCTTCAGACTTTTAGACCAGTCTGGATTCTAGTCAGTAAGTTTTGCAAATGCACTATTCTGACTGTGTGGATGCATCAGGCACTATAGCGTCAGTGGGGTTCCCAAAGCAGCATTGTACACATTTGACTTTCATTGTATGAACAAATGAAATATTTTTCAAAATAACTTATTTTGTATTCCACAAAAGAATGACATGCACACAGTTTGGATTGTCATGAGAGTCAGTAAATGGTGAAACTATCTCTTTATATGAATAATAGGGTGAAAATGTATATACACAGTGACCCCAAAATATATTTGAACACGTTTGGACACTTCAGTCTGTGCATTATCACATTAAATAACAAAATATCAAACCAAATAGCATCTACCTTAAAATAAATGCCACTTGTTTTGATATTTTGTAACCTAATATATTCATATATTATGTCTAAATAATTAGGCCAATGTATGTAACTGACAGAAATATTAGCTACTCAATCTTCCCAGTAAGCCAGTTTGTTTTCCTATATCAATCTTTTATCTTTGCTTCTTAGATGCTCCTAAAAATACATCAGTTTCAGTGAGTACCTCCAGCTCTGTGTTGGAGGGCGGTTCAGTGACTCTGACCTGCAGCAGTGATGCAAATCCAGCAGTGACCTACACCTGGTCCAGAGAGAGTGAAGGACAGATGGAGCAGCTGCAGACTGGAGACACTCTTACCTTCAATAGGACCGACCTGAAACACAGAGGCTGGTACTACTGTACAGCTCAGAACCAACACGGCACCCAAAACTCTTCAGTGATGCTGAACATTCAGTGTGAGTATTACATAACAGCCAATTTTACCTTGTCACATTCATTACCAACTTAAAGTAATTTATAATATGAACAGTTATGTTACTGTTTTTGTGTTATGATGCAGTAATAGCTACTAGCTATACTTTTTTTATCTTTATTAAGTTTAAGGCCAAATAATATAATTAAAAGGCATTTTTATTTGTCCTTTTATTTTTACAGTTTTGCTTTTTTGATTTTTTGTTTTGTTTATTTATAAATTGTAGCTTCAGATGATCAGATCGTTCTGGATTATAGTCAGTAAGACTAGATTGTTTTCCAAATGCACTCTTCTGACTGTTGATGCATCAGCACTATAGCATCAGTGGGGTCCAAAGCAATATTGTACACATTTGACTTTCATTGTATGAACAAATGAAATATTTTTCAAAACAACTTATTTTGTCATTGTAGTTATTCTGTTTTTCTCATTTTAATACTTTCAGATGCCCCTAAAATCTCTCCATCCTCCAGCTGTAACAGGACTGATGTAACTTTGTGTTTCTGTGAGGCTGATGGGAATCCCTCTCCTGAACTGGAGTGGCATCTGTCAGGACGTCCTGTCACTAACTCTTCAAACACATTCATCAGTGAAGAGAGATTGAGCAGCACAGGCTTGAGGAGCTCCATCACTCTTCATCAGTTTCACACACACACATCCACTCTGCAGTGTGTCAGCAGAAACACTCATGGCACTGCAAGTCAATGGTTTCAACTACATCTCTCTGGTTTGCAGTTTGCAGGTAAATCCTTACGGGTACATCACAACATTGTGTCCTGTGAAGAACTATTTCATCTTTCTGGTTTGATGTTTGCAGTTAAATAATTTGGTTTGTTTAAATATTTTGTTTACTTTTAAGAAATCCTTAATATTTTCGTTATATAGAAACTGTTTTATTAAGCACTTAAGACTGCTGTATTGTGAAAATAGACACTAATAATGAAGTTTTTACAATATAGCATAGCCTCTCGTGCCTTATTGCTTCAAATCATGCCACTCATATGCCAGTCTCTTTTTTTTAAAGTCTTTCTGAATTGTAAAGCTGTCAGAATGTACAACACCTGTAATAATAATAATAAAAAAATCATTATACTTATGAAACGGCAAAAAAAAAAGACCTTCAACTCCCATTTTACTAGTACTGCGCTCCATGTAAATACTACTTGGACGGTTTTGGGACTCTAAATTTTCTTTTTTTGTATGCTATATTTTTCTGTTTCATGTGCATATTGTGTGTTTTTAGATTGTCAACAGTCTACAGTTTCACTCTTGATCATATTAACCCTGATTCTGGTTCTCTTCGCTCTGACTGTTGGACTTGCACTCTACAAAATTAGACAGTGAGTCATTCAAACAGTTACAACACATTTCTCTATCCAGAGATAAATGTACTGATGTACTGAGCTTGAACGCTTTTTAGTAATTAATTTCCTATTTTCCAGATTGTCCAGCAAGCTGAAGGTGGGTCTCCTTATATAGTAGATATAGTAAGGCAGCATGATGATGATGATGATGGTGTTGAAGAGTGTTTCTGTTTTCAGGCTCAGAATGAGGCAGCAGGCACATATGCGTCTCTTCAGCTCTCTGCTCCACTCTCTGAATATGAGACTTTGAACATTAAGAGAAGTGACACACAATAAACAACAAATAGACATTTTATCTCTCCCTTTGTCTTCCTTTGTCAACTGTGTTTTCAGGATTTTTATAATGCATATATTTCCACATGAATGACTTGACATGAGATTTGACCTGTTTATAAGAGGTTTTTTTTTGTATTCATAATCTAAAAGAAAACAACTGACTGCACATGGATTCTTTCTGTTTTCAAGCCTGATGCATTACAAAAATTGTATGTGCACATGGACTAGTTATTTGTCTATCATCATTTCTGTCATTTTATGTACTATTTCTGACAATATGTTTTCAAGTAGGCCTTTAATTTGCAATTTTCTTAACATTTTACGTTTTGACTTGTAGGAATATTTGTGTTGTATAATATATCTGTGTCTCCAGTTGTACCCATCTTCTGTCTGTACAATGTCTTTTCATACTTATTGAAGCTTGAAAGTGTTGATTGCATAGAATTTAATTGAATGTACAAAAAAAGGATGAGAGAATTGAAATGACCTGTTGTGTAAATAAAGTAAAAATTTTAAAATACGTTGATGGTTGTATTTTTTGTCTTTTATCTCAGTATTCCTACAGTATAAGTGTTGTATACGGGGTTTTATGCATAATAGTAACTCTAGAATGTGATGAAACAGAGTTTAAAATTGCTGGGCTGAGATATATAAAAATTCTGATGACTGTAGAAAAATGTTAATTCAGTATACACATTATCCCACCGACCATAAAACACAAATTTTCACACTTCCAAAAAGAAAAAATAATAATAATAATAATTATTTATTATTTCAAAGGGTTATTAATGACACGTAATCTGGATATTTTCATGTCTGGAAAAAAATGAATTTAAATGGGTAACTTGTCAGTGACTCTTTCTGCAGGGTTATATTGATATGTTAAATTGAGTTGTTAAATTATTCACTAAACCAATTCATTCAAAAACACAGATTCATTCCGGAATGCCAAAACTGGTGGCGGAGCAGAAATAGACCAAGTACTGTAACTGGCAATATTGTGTTTGAAATATAAGTTATAACCACTTATTAAATGCTGAAGTTTCTTGAACTGTCGTATGAAAGCAACGACAATGGCTGTGATTACCTTCTGAACAATAGCATTCTTGAATTTCCTCCACACACCTTTAGTGATCCCATGAGAGAGCAGGTGAAGCTGTGACTAAAGTCAGTTTGACTTCACAGAGCCACTGTGGAAGTCCAGGACATGGCAAGGAAGGCTAGGTTGAATTTAGCGCCAGGCCAGAGAAATGAGAAACTTTGTTCAGTGTGAAAGGGAATATGTTTTTCAGTGTGGTGGCAAATTGTCTGATAGATTTTTTTATTTTATTTTTTTTTGTTTTTATTTTTTCCTGAGAATGAATATGTCAATTTGCAAAATGTACTTGGTTTGAATGGTTGTTTGAAAAACTGATTTATGGAACTGATTACTGGGTTAATTTATAGGGTTCATTTATAAAAAAAAATAAAAATTCTTAAAAAGCTCAAGTCCAGATGAAACTGATGGTCACATAGAATTACATACAGAACATTTTAGGTTTGAGCTTTGTTTTTTATGTTGGTATTATTTCCTTTATGGGAGGATTTCTCATACAAAAAATCTGGAATAAAAAAAAAACATTTTTTTCATTCATTGATAATATTGTTTAATTCATCACCTTACTTTTTCCCCCTCTCCCTGTTCATACATCTATAAAACCTGTTCACTACATCTCAAGTTTTCTGAAGCCATACTATAGCTTTGTGTGTGCAACAGACTGAAATTAGATGGGATGTAGGAGATGTAAGTTGTATAGTTTTTGTTGCAAAAGACTTTACAGAAATTCAGTTAAAGGCATTGTCTGTGCACAGAAGGCATGTTCATGCTGATCCAGGAAGTGCTGGTGTGATGTGTTTTTGAAAAAGGGAAGTTATAATAGATCTGATGCAGTCAGTAGATTATGCTTCAGATTCGGTTTCTGCAGCAGAGCTTCAGTCCGTCTCTAATCAGCAGCAGGTGTTACAGCTGGAAACTTGGGATCTAAACAGGAGATTCCTACACTTTCTGCCCTCAGGAAGGTCAGATTCTTTTTGCTGTTTTACTTCCATTACATTAAACCAAAATTAGTAGACTTATTGAATATTAATAGATGCTGTCATATTTAACATATTTTTTAATTAAAGAATATATTATGCTTTAATGATAATCATTATTAAAATACATTATTTAAAAATATATATTTATTCTAATTATGCTTCATTTTCATCCACCATATTGTTTTAAATATCCATTTCCCACATTCCCTGCAGTGTTTATTAATCTAGAGTGCACGAAACAACCAATTTCATGAAACAATTAATAAAAAAAACTAATGCAGATAAATATTGTTAGATGATTTAAATGGTTAAACACATGTGATTACGTATACTAAACTATTAAAGTGAATATAATTATTCAAATTTATGGGTAATGGACCAAGTTTCATGGGTCTAAAATAAGAATTCACAGAGAAAAAAAAAACTGTTAATGCTTTCGCACATTGATACTAGACCTGCCTAAAGTATTATTGTTCAGAAATTAATTATTAATTCAATGGGAGGAAAATAAACACAAAAAGTAAGACACTGTTTTGTTTTCAATCACCCATTATCTGTTGATGTAAAATATAAATTTACTTCCTCCTTCCTGAGGTATTATGCTTTGACCCATATTTTGTGCAAAAACGTTTGCATCTTTTTCCTTGAAAGCAAAGGTGAGTTTGTATGTTGTCAGTGCTCATTCAAACTCAAAGAAATGGTCTCTTAATCACAAAAAGTTGAGCGAGGCATGAGGGGGGGGGGTGGCCTCAGTTTATTCCAGTGTTACCAGTTTTTCTTCCTTTTTTGGGCTCAATTTGCTGTTCACCTATAGGTTGATGCTTCCTTCATTGAAATGAAGGGATGGACATCTGGACAGCAGAGAAAATAATTCTTCTTGGTTTTCTGTTGGAAAGGTCCGAGTATTATTCTAATTCATAAACTTAAATTTAAGAAGAACATTTTCCAGACCTCTTTCTTCGATATTCAGCACTTTTCAATTGATTTCTTACATGGTTGCATTACTGTTGTGTTTGTAGGTGTTGCTGTAGAAATTTCAACATCAGTCTGCCCACAGAACCATTCAATATCTCAGTCAGGGATCCTGTGTGATCATAAAGTGCAGATTTGATATCAGGAAAAATATGACAAAAATCTCACGGAGAGTGTGCCTAAAGGGACTTTGGCTCAAAGATGGAGATAAGATGAATCCCATCTAGTGAATTTTACCTCCACAGTTCCCCAACCAATCACTTTAATGAATGGGAAAAATAACTGGAAACTCTGCTTAGACTGAAGGAACTGCACCACTGTTTATCTTCGATCCAGTCAATGTTATATTCAGAAGACTCACTGGTGTCCTCCTTCCCCGGTGTTCCAGCTCCCCTTTTTTTTTTTGTGAGAGAGAGGAAGTTTCTTTGAATGCTATCATATGAAAGCAACGACAAGGGATGTGATTAACGTATGAACAATAGCATTCTTGAATTCTCACCATATCAGTGTGAAAGGGAATATGTTTTTCAGTGTGGTGGCAAATTGTCTGATAGATTTTTTTATTTTATTTTTTCCTGAGAATGAATATGTCAATTTGCAAAAGGTACTTGGTGTCCCTGGTTGCCTGGAACACAGATTTAAAAAACTGATCCTGGAACACATACAGGGTTCATTTATAAAAAAAAATAAAAATTCGTGTTCTTATAGACTTTAAGCCTCAACATTCCAGATGTAATGAGGTAAAATATAATGTACATACAGAACATTTTAGGGTTGAGCTTTGTTTTTTTATGTTGGTATTTACTTTATGGGAGGGATTTCTCAATACAAAAAATCAGAATAAAAAAAAAAACATTTTTTTCATTCATTGACTAATGTTGTTTATGCCTCACACTTACTTTTTCCCCCTGCTCCTGTTCATACATCTATAATAACCTGTGCACTACATTTCAAGTTTTCCGAAGCTATACTATAGCTTTGTGTGTGCAACAGACTGAAATTAGATGGAATGTAGGAGATGTAAGTTGTATAGTTTTTGTTGCAAAAGACTTTCCAGAAATTCAGTTAATTGGCATTGTCTGGTGCACAGAAGGCATGTTCATTGCTGATCCCAGGAAGTGCTGTGGTGATGTGTGTGAAAAAGGGAAGTTATAATAGAATCTGATGCAGTCAGTAGATTATGCTTCAGATTCGGTTTCTGCAGCAGAGCTTCAGTCCGTCTCTAATCAGCAGCAGGTGTACAGCTGGAAACTTGGGATCTAAACAGGATTCCGGACGTTCCATACACTTCTGCCCTCAGGAAGGTCAGATTCTTTTTTGCTGCTTTTTACTTCCATTACATTAAACCAAAATTCAGTAGACTTATTGAATATTAATAGATGCTGTCATATTTAACATATTTTTAATTTCTAAAGAATATATTATGCTTTAATGATAATCCATTATTAAAAATACATTATTTAAAAATATATATTTATTCTAATTATGCTTCATTTCATCCACATATTGTTTTAAATATCCAGTTCCACATTCCCTGCAGTGTTTATTAATCTAGAGTGCACGAAACAACCAATTTTCATGAAAAATTAATAAAAAAAACTAATGCAGAGATAGTTAGATGATTTAAATGGTGTAAACACATGGAGTACGTATATAAACTATTAAAGTGAATATAATTATTCAAATTTTAGGGTAAGGGACCACTTTCAAGGGTATAAAATAAGAATTCACAGAGAAAAAAAAAACTGTAATGCTTTTGCACACAACGATACTAGCACTGACTATAAGTATTATTTTCAAAAATATTTTAATTAATGGGAGGAAAATAAACAAAAAGTAAGACAATGTTTTGTTTTCAATCAATCATTAATGTTGATGTAAAATATGAAATATTACTTCCTCCTTCCTGAGGTATTATCTTTGGCCCATATTTGTGCAAAAACGTTTGCATCTTTCCTTGAAAGCAAAGGTGAGTTTTATGTTGTCAGTGCTCTCAAACTCAACGAAATGTCTCTTAATCACAAAAAGTGAGCGAGGAATGAGGGTGGCTCAGTTTATCCAGTGTTACAGTTTTCTTCCTTTTTTGGGCTCAGTTTGCTGTTCACCTATAGGTTGATGCTCCTCATTGAATGAAGGGATGGACATCTGGACAGCAGAGAAAATAATTCTTCTTGGTTTTCTGTTGAAAGGTTTGAGTATATTTCTATTCATAAACTAAATTTAAGAAGAAAAATTTCAGACCTCTTTTCTCGATATTCATCATTTTTAAATGATTTCTTACATGGTTGCATTATGTGTGTGTTGTAGGTGTTTGCTGTAGAAAGTTCAACATCACTCTGCCGCAGAAGATCGAAGCTCTCAATGGATCCTGTGTGATCATAAAGTGCAGATTTGAGATTCAGGAACAATATGACAAAGACCTCACTGAAAGAGCTACAGGACAGTGGTTCAAAGACGGGACTGATGTGAACAACAATCTAGCATTTAACTCAAGCACATCAAGCCATAACTCCTTAATGAAAGGGAATATAACTGGAAAATTAAAAGACAAGGACTGTACCACTGTTTTTCATGACCTCAGATCAGATCACAGTGCTCAATATTACTTCAGGATTGAGGGTGAAGGTGAACTGAAATGGACCTATGCAGAAACAAGTGTTTCAATTCATGTGATTGGTGAGTGACTTGTAAATATTATAAACTGTAAATTGTTCTAGTACAAGACAATAAAATCTCTTTCACAATCACTATCTGAAATGATTATGACAGTAGTCTAAAAGACAACAACATTTTAATCCAGAGTATCCATGATAAATAAATCTTATTTGAGGAGAAAAACAAAAAAACATTGTGGCGATGATAGTCTTCAACCAAAATGTTACTTTATAATCAGTATATTCATATATACAACATAAATTTGTGTTTATTTCAGACTCTACCACACCAAACCCACAGTGCAGCTGTCTGTGGAGCAGAAGGAGGTGCAGGATCAGGAGGAGGTGTTGGAGGGGAGATCTGTGAGTCTGCGCTGCTCTGCTGAGACTCTCTGCTCCTCTCCTCCACCAACTCTCACACTGGAGCTCCACTCCCAGAATCCCCCTCAGTGGAGCCGCAGACTAGAGGAGCTCATCTCTGATCTGAACTTCACTGCTACTCACCATCAGCACAGAGACACTTTCACCTGCACTATAACCTACCAGCTACAGGACGAGACCAAAACAGCACAGGACAGCATCACATTACATGTTCAGTGTAAGTGATGCTTTGAGATGCTTTTTAGTTTTGTTAATCATATTATTATGATTTTTATTGTGAGGCTTTGATTTTTTTTCCTTCAGATTCGCCTAAAAACACATCAGTGTCTGTGCTTCCCTCCAGCTCTGTGTTGGAGGGCGGTTCAGTGACTCTGACCTGCAGCAGTGATGCAAATCCAGCAGTGAACTACACCTGGTCCAGAGAGAGTGAAGGGACAGATGGAGCAGCTGCAGACTGGAGACAATTTTACCTTCGATAGGATCGACCTGAAACACAAGAGGCTGGTACCCACTGTAAAGTTCAGAACCAACACGGCACCCAAAACTCTTCAGTGATGCTGAACATTCAGTGTGAGTATTACATAATAGCCAATTTTACCTCGTCACATTCATTACCAACTTAAAGTCATTTAAATATGAACAGTTATGATACTGTTATTGTGTTATGATTGTTTTTTGTTTTTACTTTTTATCTTTATTAAGTTTAAGGCCAAATAATAATTAAAATAATAACTTTAATTTGTCCAGGTAAACTTACCACATTGCTGTTTTTAAGTTTTATTTAAATGCAGGGACATTGATTTTTCAGTATATACACTGTAAAATTCAGTAATTTACCTTACCTTAGTATATTTACTTAGTTGTTATACTTACTATATTTTATTAAGTTACAGTCAATTTCAAGGCAAATAAAACAACTTACTGCTTTGTGTGACGCTTAAAATAATCGAGTAGCCACAAAAGAACAAGTGACATTAAAGGGTTGGTTCACCCAAAAATGAAAATTAGCCTGTGTTTTACTCACCCTCAAAGCATCCTGGGTGTATGTGACTTTCTTCTTTCAGACGAATCCAATCTGAGTTATATAAAAAATTGTCCTGGCCTCTCCAAGCCTTTCAATGGGGGTAAGAGTGTGTTGGTTGTCAACAGTTCAGAAGACGTGAAATAAAGTGCACGCATTTGTAGCAAAAATGTCGGAGGATTTCGATATATGCCAAAAGCAGACTGGTTTTCCTTTGCTACAGTAAGGAAACTTTGTTTACTTTGCTCTTGCATTTCTCAGAGGCACGCGTGCGACACATACGTCCTACGTCATTCACCGGAACATCTTCCGCGTACCACAGTCAGCAAAAGTGAGAAAAAAGTGTTTATTACATTTGAAATATGGATATTTATCTTACAAAAATGCATGGATTCGCTACAGGAGGCCTTTATTCACCCTCCGGAGCCGCGTGAGGGACGTTTTATTACAGATGAGCGCACTTTATTTCACGCCTTCTGAACTGTTGACAACCAACACCCTCTTACCCCCATTGTAAGGCTTGGACGGACCAGGACAATTTTTAATAGACCTCCGATTGGATTTGTTTGAAAGAAGAAAGTCACATACACCTAGGATGCTTTGAGGGTGAGTAAAACTTTTTCGTGAACTAACCCTTTAATACACCAGTGAGAGGCAGCAATGCACTAATATGTTGATAATGTGGAACATAACAACAGAAAAAGAAGAAGAAGAAAGAGTTTTTGAGGCGGGGCAATTCTTTATAGACTTTTCACTAATTTCCTCCACTTCTGTAGTTATCTTTCTCTAGTTGCATTCACTTGTTTCCCAAAGTCATTTTGAATGTTGAATTATCAATACAACTGAAAAATCTGAGAGAACATCATATAAGCTGACTTCATAAATTGATGTTGATTTTCCTAAAAAAAGTTTTTGTTTGAACTCACCATTATAGTGATTAGTGCTGTCTTTGGTTAGGCAGTTGGAACTTCATTTATATAGTTGTCATTCTTTTACTACTGATGCAACATGAAATCACAGTTATTTGGTTTCAAAGGAAGGGGAAGTAATAAATAGGTTTCGGTTTAGAAGGTTGACCTAACTTTTAATTAAATCATTTGCTAGTGTGTTTTCAAGTTGATTAATGATCTTTATACAATTTTACTGTTTTTCAAAAACACTTGTGAAGCTTTTAATTGGATTGATATGATCCTTTTTTATTTGTGGCAATATCTCGCAATCGCCCATGCTTGAGTCACACACAAACTCCAACATTCAGCATGCAAAACACAACAAAGGTAACAATAAAATTGTATTTATCTTATTAATTGTAACAATAGCCATATATACTTATAATAGCAATATTTGCTCTTTTTGCTGTGCTACTACTGAGACAAGACAGCAAATAAAATTGACAAAAAAAAAAGTAAAAGTAAAACAAAGCAATTGCATAATTTATTCATGCCACAATGCACTCTGGGAGTTAGTAATTCTGAATAGCTATACTACAGTGGTTCCCAATCACATTCCTGGAGGCCCCCCAACACTGCAGGTTTTCCATGTCTCCTTAATCAAACACACCTAATTCAGTTCATCAGCTCATTAGTAGAGACTCCAAGACCTGAAATGGGTGAGTCATGACCAAAGGAGCGAGATGCAAAATGTGCAGTGTTGGGGTGCCTCCAGGAACGAGGTTGGGAACCATTGCCATACTAAGTCAAGAGTAAAACCTAAAGTGAAATTATCAAGTACTCCCTACAGTTCTTTTCAAGTTACTAAAACTCTTGTGTAAGTGAACTATATTAAGCATTTGTCAGTACATCCTATTCCTATTTCACTTTACTTGTTTTTCTTTAAGCAATTGGTTTGCATGTTTTTTTTTTTTTTTTTTTTTTTTTTTTTATTACTTTTTTTTTTTAATTTTGCATTATTTTTTAGATTTTGAATTTTATTGTAGTTTGGGTTTTTTTGAGTAGTTTTTGTTATTGTAATTTTGTTTTTGTTGATGCATCACCACTATAGCGTCAGTGGGGTCCAAAGCAGCATTGCACACATTTGACTTTCATTGTATGAACAAATGAAGTATTTTTCAAAATAACTTATTTTGTATTGCACAAAAGAATGACATCCACACAGTTTGGATTGTCACGAGAGTCAAAATTGGTGAAATTGTGTGACGGCTGGGTGAAGGAAGGACTGGAAACAATAGCGAGTTATGGTTTTTAATGAAAATAAATAACAAACAGGGAAAAGACAATGATGCTGGGAAGACAAAAAAAATCCAAGATGGTGGTTGACGGGGTGGTGAGGAATCCAGATGATGACGGTGAGAAGGCAGGCAGGGGAGGATGGCACAGGAACTGCGGGGTAATAGAGCCGAAGGTAAGATTTGTGGCTGAGTGGAAGTGCGTAGTAGAGTGGATGAGGTTCCGGGAAAACACGAACATCCAACGCAGACAACACTGAAGCCAAACAAACAGGGTAAGCGACATGAAACAACGATCTCACAAACACGAGACGTGTGAGACAAGCCATATATAAGGGAATGAGTAAATGAGTGACAGCTGTTGCTGATGACAAATTAACGGAGACGCACCACAAACTAATCAGTGCAGACGCGAAACACACAGACTTTTCTTCCCCACAAAGTGCCAACACCCAGAGATAACGGTTTACCAACCGTGACAGTACCCCCCCCTCTAAGAGCTCCTCTTGGAGTTCCCAGAAGGGCTACCTGCTGATTGTATTCATCAATAAGGGAGTGATTCCAATATGTCCCTAGCAGGTACCCAACTCCTCTCCTCCGGACCGTAACCTTCCCAGTCCACCAGGTACTGGAATCTCGTACCCTCCGTCTCGAGTCCAGAACTACGATTAACCGAATAAGTCGGTTCCCCATTACGAGACGCGGCCGGCGGGGGAACCGGAGTAGGCGGATTATACGTGCATAAAACACGGGTTTAATTTTGGGACACATGAAAGGCGGGGTGTATTCCTCCTGTACGCTGGAGGTAGTTTGATGGGCGGGCACTGTCACCGGACTAATGATCTTTGGTGATAGTAAACGGGCCAATAATTTGGGAGCTAATTTATTAGAAACGGAACGCAGAGGAATGTTACTGGTAGAAAGCCACACTTTTTGACCCACGACGTAAACGGGAGGCTTTGACCGGTGGCGATCGGCCTTGGCCTTAGTGCGCTCCCTCATCCGGAGCAGAGTCTCGCAGGCTGTGGACAAACGCGTGAACGCCACTCCTCTAACGCTAATTTGACGGCCAACAACTCTCTATTGCTCTCAACACATCATGAACGAGTGCTTGGAAAACCCCGGGCGAGTTGGAGAGCCCGAACGGCATCACCAAGTATTCAAAGTGCCCTCTAGGGGTATTAAAGGCGGTTTTCCATTCATCCCCCTTCCTGATGTGGACCAAATGATAAGCATTACGTAAATCCAATTTTGTGAATACGGACGCTCCCTGCAACCTCTCGAAAGCTGAAGACATGAGTGGTAAAGGATAGGTGTTCTTTATCGTGATGTTGTTCAGCTCTCGGTAATCAATGCAAGGTCGCAGAGAACCATCCTTCTTACCCACAAAAAAAGAATCCCGCCCCCCGCTGGAGAAGAGGAAGGACGGATGAACCCAGACGCTAAGGAATCAGAAATGTATTTCTCCACATGGCCTCCCTATCAGGAATAGAAAGAGAGTATAACTTGCCTTTAGGCGGAGATTTACCTGACACTAAATCTATGGCACAGTCGTAGGACGATGCGGAGGAAGAGTAGCAGACACGGGACTTACTGAACACTTCCTTCAGGTCACAGGTACTCTACGGCACGTTTTGGGCAACACCATGTTCTCCTTCTGAAAGACAGAAACAGGGACAACAGGGACAAGCAGAAACCCAGGACAAGACTCATGGGACAACTTTTCATTCCACAATGTGACTGTGTTGGAACCCCATTCCACTCGTGGATCTATGTTTGGTTAACCAGGGGTGAACCCTAACACAATGGGAGCAACAGGGGAGTCCATGAGGAAAAAGGATATGGTCTAGCGATGATTGCCAGAAGTGAGTAGTGTGATGGGTTCTGTGTGGTGTGTGATTGTTGTGGCAAAAAAACAAATATTAACAAAATAGCATCCCAGTGTAAGAGACAAAGGAATCAAAATTATATTTAAGGAAAGAAAGAAATTTATTTCCTTAAAGAGGTGTGTGTTCAACAATGTTCCAGCAGCTACACCTGAAAACACAACAGACCTAAAATCACACTGAAAACAGACAGCCTTCTTATACTGCATGAATCACCCCCCACTTCTTACAAGGTTCCTTCTCTGTAAATTTCCACTTACCCCGTAAACCAAACCTAGCTGTTTCAGAAAAAAAACATAGGCCTTCTAACCCCCCCTGGGCTTTATTATCTTCACATCTCTGAGTCAACAAACCCTTCTGTCTTTCCTGACTAAATTACCCACACTAAAGACTTCAAAGGCTCTTTGTTTTACTGTGTGATGTCTTTGTTTGCATTCCAGGTGACATACATAGAAATACACAAGTTAAATCAAAAGGAAAAATAAAAATATATAAAAACCCACCCAATGTTTAAGAAAGTAAATTAGAAAGAGTAAATATAAAATTTTTCTACAACAATTCTCCTCTTTATCATTCTCTGATACAAACGATTTGGGATTAATTAACATTAGTTTTGATAACTTAAAAACACGCTTGTTTCTAATTCTAAGCAAACTCATACATGATTATAATTGTTTCAAGTCATTTCATAACAGTTATACTCCTCATGTCTGACTTTCGTATACCTGATCATTCTTCACATTTCTGTGTAAATGTCATCACTCTCGTCACTCTCATAATCATCACATTTGTGTTCACTATCTATCGGATAAGCGGGTCAGTTTTAATGCTTGTATGGGCGTCCCAGCCCTAACCAATCTCTGTACTGAGATGGGAAATACATCTCATAATGCATGGCAAGCAAAACAGAATCAGAATTCCTATCACTACAATTGGCAGAACAGTTTGAATTATCCAGTACATCCATCCTCCTCCCCACAAAGACATAACCCACCCGGCCCACAGGTTGTCAGTACGTTCGGGTTTCTCTTACGGCTCTCTCATGTGTTCAATTATAAGCATAAACTTATCAAACAAATAGTCACTGATATCAAATTCAAAAATGAATGCAGTCTCACAAAGTTCCACACATTCCTGGCAGTCTGAATGTGTACCACAGTCTTGAACGATCCATCTTGTCTAGTGATTGGAACTCTTTGCAATGATCAATGTCTCTGGGTGTGGCTGCAGCACAAATGGCTTTACTCTGCACAACCGGCCTTATCACTCCTTCTGAGTTGACCTTGCTCTTGGCGCTTGTGGTTTGGGCTCGATCTTGGGGCTTATTGTTGAACTTGTTGTTGTTGTTGCTTGCTGGTTGCTCCTCCTCTTGTTGCCCTTCCGATATGGGCGGAACTTCTCCTGCAATGGCTGACGTGCACCCACGTAGACTCTCTCTCCGACCTTCACCGCTGTGTGTGTTATCAGCAAAACTTGGGAATGGCCCTCGGCCACCGTTTGCGCCTCCAGTTCTTCCTCCTCAGGTCACGAATTAACACGTAATCCCCCGGCCTGATCTTATGCAGAAACGTCTCAAGCAACCTTCCTCTGGGCAGCTTTCACCTGCACCAGATGATGTTGGACAACCGACAAAGACATTTCATTTTGCAGTAATTCAAACATTTTCGTTTTCACCACACATCTGTTGATGGAAGCCTGCGTTTTCCCGCTTCTATTCCCATGAATGGTGGTCTATACCCAAAGAGAATTTCGAAGAATGGGCTCAAATTTGTTTGGACTCTCTTCTCATTTCTCATGTACATTAACACGGTTGGGAGTGCTTTCAACCATGAGAGTCCAGTTTTCTCACAACATTTTGCCAAATTGTTCTTTATTGTCTGATTTTCCCCCGCCGTCCATAGCACTCCGCTGGCCGGCATGATAGGCGCACATGTGTTCTCATATCTGAGAACACATTTGATGCCCACCTGTTTTATAGCCTCATTGACAAAATGTGTTCTCAAATGGCCCTTCTAGGTCTGGTTGGGATACCGTTGCGTTTTGACGCCCCGTGCCACCTTGTGTGTATTACAAGACTAACACATCTTTTGCAAAAAAATTCTCAGCGGAATGATTGTGAAACCTTTGGTAAACCACAATTTCTTTCATCTGTGCAATCATTTTTTTTTCCCCTTTTGATACATGGTCTAACCCATGTGTCAATTAGCATAATGTTGCAAAGAAATGTTTGGGTAAACAGGGGCGTTCCAACAACGGAGTCTCCAGACGCCATCAACTCTTCCAGTTTGTTTTTCCCCTCAGCTACTGTGGGAAAAAAAGGACTGCATGCTCTGTAAACAAGGAGAAATGTCAAGATTAATGTCAACTTGTGATGCGCAACTGCGTGCTTTTAGTATTATCTTCAGGTCTGATCCACAGCATATCACGTCTAGCATTTCCTGTTGAAAATGAAACTTTTATTAGTATGCGATGCGCATTTACCAAATCGAAATTTTGTCTGGCAACAGAATAGCCTCGAGCAGGTCCGCTACCAGAGACGCGTTTAGTATCGGCCTCCCATCTGATTTTTATTTTTTTTTTTATTTTCTGTGCCTCCACAAAGTCACCAAAGTCATGCGTGACCCCGAAAGCGTTATCGTGAGTCTGTGTATATAGTCACACATTTATCTGCCATCAGTTTACACGCTTTGGTCAATGCGACCAGTTCCGCCCTGCATGCGCATAGGTGGTAATGGTAATTTGTCAGGACTTCAGAAGTTTCAAATTCAGTCGTTATAGTAATAACCCACTTTATTCTGTCCTGTTTGTGTGATCTTTTGAGGCAGGACCCATCCACAAACAGGACATTGTCACAATTATCAAGCGTATAGTCTAACAAGGGTCTGGACGTGGTGTGCACACCTGTTCGAGCGCTGACAGACAACAGTGATGTTCCCTCGCCATCCTCCTGTGTGGGCAGAAGGGTGGCAGGATTCAAGGTTGTGCATCGTTTTACAGTTATGTTTGGCATGTCCAACAAAATCGTATGATACCTCAGCCATCAGGCTTGTAGACAAATGTGACGTTTCTCTGCTCTTGCAAAATCATGGAGACTGCATGTGGAACTATTAAAGTCAAATCAGAGTAGCCCTACCAAATTCTCTCGAGGCCATCACAGCCAGCTCGGCCGCTGCCACTGCTCTCAGGCAGTGTGGAAGTCCTGCAGCTACAGCATCAAGTTTTGTTGAGAAATATGCCACAGGTCGCAGTCTGTCACCATGAGTCTGCAAGAGAACAGAAGACATAAACCATTCTTTTCATCGACCATCTGTACAAACCGGGCAGGTTTTATGACAGGAAGGCCTAACGTTGGAGCCATAGCCAAATGCACTTTCATGTTATCAAATGCTTCCTCAGCCTCGCTTGTCCAAACAAGTCTGTCACATGACCGCAGCCTTTCGCTGTCGTTAGGGCTCGTAAAGGCTGCTCAAAAAGGGTCATAATTAGGAATGAATGTTCTGCAGTAAGCACACATTCCCAAGAATGACAGCATCTGTTTTTTTTGTAACTGGTTTTGGCACCTCTTTTATGGGCCCGCACCCGTTTTCTCTCAGACAGTACTTTGCCTATTTGGTTTGATAACATGTCCCAGGAAGGTACTTCCTGTTTTCACAAACTGCTGCTTGAAAGGACTGACCTTGTGTCCCCCCCTGCTCAAGATGCTTCAGGAGAGTCACAGTTTTGACAATGCATGTAGTTTTATCTTTGGCACAGATTAATTATAAATCATCAACGTCACTTGTTGTTCATTCAAACTCGCAGAAAGCGCACACACATTCTCTGTCCGAGAAAATCTTGTCAAATTTCACACTTTCATTCTCCACACCACTAACCAAGTTTCTTCATATTGTGAGTCTCGCTCAATACGACATTGTGACGTGTGCAATGCATTTATCAGGCGTCATAAAAACTCTGTGTTGACTGGTGTTGTTTCGATCCTTAGCCAATTTCAAAATCATCTCTGCTCAATCAACATCTTTTATCTGCCATTCGTAAGCCCACGCGGCTCAAATTTAGAACATGTAATTTGTGGTGCTTCCTCAATGCTATTCCATAGGAATCAGCACTGAGGGGTCAATTTAATTCACACATTAAATCTCTGGCCAGTAGAGGCGCGCGGGACATTTGGGCGACCAGGGAAACTTGTGCTTTTCAGAGTTCGGCCCCCATCCGTCTCACACTCTAATGGTTCTGTGAATTGTTCAGAGATCAAAATGGCCTGAAGCCTAAGTGCTTTCATACACTTTTCCTGTCATTTTGTCGGCACACATTGGCAAGTCACATGGTCGTAAAGTGCTCTGGCACGCTCCGGATATCGACTACTAAAAAGTTAATTACTACTACCTCAACTATCATTGGGTATCTTGGCATTTGAGAAAACCCAGTGCTTTTGTACAGTTTTAAACATTCATCAGAAACACTGCTCAATTTCATCATTCACAACATTGCTCAAAAACACCAAAGATTTGCAAGCGATTCTTCATTTGCAGATAGCAGAAAGTAAATCAGTGTATGTGTTTGTGTTTGTGCGTGTTAGAAATAAATGTTCACTTCCCTTTCTTGTAGTCAGCCACCGACCCCCTCGAACCGGACCATCTCCGTCGTCCTGCTCTCAGTCTCTTTCGTTTCAATCAGACCTTACATTCGGGGCACTCACTGCTCCGTGCCCGTCCGTCTCTCCTGCACACTCTGCATTTGGTACAGTCTCTGAGCGCATGGTCGTTCGTAGCACACACATAGCACATTTTCTGTCTTTCTTTTCCTGCAGCTGGTCTTCGGCGTGTGTACCGTGCATCAGGGCTGAAGTTAAGCGCCCGTTCTTCCACTCCACGTAACTTGCCTTTGCTCCCCTTGAAAGTTCTGGTCTCAGTTCTTTCAGAAAATAACCCAGTAGAAGGCTTTCCCACGTACTTGGTTTGTTCTCTCTGTCGTAGGCTCTGTCAAGCCCGCTGTGTCTTTCGGGAGCTGTGACGCTGATCTTTCCACTTTTAATCGTCTTTGCTCTGTCACTCTCGGCCTGCTGGTGCTCGGTCTTTCTGAATCAGTTGTGCTGGGAACCATTTCAGACGCGTCCCCTTAAACTTCCTGTTCTATGGTTCTTCGTCGTCCCCCTTCTTCTTCGGTGTTTGTGTGGCAGCGGGCGCTGAGGATTTACCCGGTATTGGTGTTTGTTGCATGTGCACTGCTGCGTCTGCCGCTGCTCGCTTCTTCTCGTGCTGTCGCTTGTGCTGCATTTTGTGCTGGTCTTTGGAACGGAGAGCAGTCGAGATCGTGGTCCAGTTTCAGGGTTGTCAGCTCTGCCATGGGTAGTGATGTTTATAAGCCGGCGGTGCTGACCCGATCTCGGGTTGCACTATTGGAAAACACAAAACACACTTTTCATTAGTAGCATTCTGCTCCGGTGGAGCGGTTTTCTCACACACATTCTCTTTCATTTTTTTTTTTTCATTCATTTCATCCCTACATGCCAATTCTTTCTGCATTTGCTAACGTTCTCGTCTTTCAGCCTCTTCTAACCATGGAGTGGTTTTCTCACACACATTTTCATTTTTTTTTTTTTTTTCATTTCATCCCTACATGCCATTCTTTCTGCATTTGCTAACGTTCTCTTCTTTCAGCCTCTTCTAACCAACAACCTATAGTCTGCTCACATCCTTTACACACATGACGCACACACATACAACAACCATTCTGTTTTTCATTGTTCTTTTCAACTGACTCTTTCACAACATTCAGTCTTACTTTACTTCAATGTCCCTTCTTTGGGAAAATCATGATATTTGATCAGCTTTTTCTATGTTTAGCATACACTTATGCCCATAATCCTTTTTCATTTGACCGAAAAACTGGTGTATAAAAATTATCTAGCTTAGGCCTACTGTTTAGTGATCCCATATTGGCTGACTTCTATCTCTTCTGGATTCCTTCGACGCACGTCTAATAATCTGTTTGAACGTCTTCAACAGAACCGATTTTGTCACCTCAAATCGGCAAGGTTAGCAAAAAAATGCTCTGTCCTGTGGCTCTTCCGTTCCACCTACGAGCTACGTTTTCGATATGAAATTGACTTGAATTCCTCAGGTTACAACTCACTCCTCGCAAAAAACCTTCTCTGCTCGCACCCAAAGCGATGGTCAGCCACTATGGTCACTCACAGTCATATCGAATTACACCACACAAAATAATTTACAGTCTCTTACCTGAGATGCTTTACTGCCACCGGGTTCTTTCTGATCTCAGCCGAGTCACTCTGGCCCTGAAAAGCAGTTTTGGCTCTTCTCTCTCAATTTTCGAGGTAAGACCACCAGAGCCTGGTGCTCTGAGATGATCACTTCGTCAAATCCGCTCAGGACCAGAAGAAACTGCCGTGAGATCCCGTCCTCGTCACCAATTGTTGTGGCAAAAAACAATTATTAACAAATAGCATCCCAGTGTAAGAGACAAGGAAATACAAATTATATTTAAGGAAAGAAATTTATTTTCCTTTAAAGAGGTGTGTTCACAATGTTCCAGCAGCTACCCTGAAACACAACAGACTAAAATCACACTGAAAAACAGACAGCCTCTTATACTGCAATCACCCCCCACTTCTTACAAGGTTCCCTTCTCTGTAAATTTTCCACTTAACCCCGTAAACCAAACCTAGCTGTTTTCAGAGAAAAAAAACAATGGTCCTTCTAAACCCCCTGGGCTTTATTATCTTCACATCTCTGAGGTCAACAAACCCTCTGTCTTTCCTGACTAAATTACCCACACTAAAGACTTCAAAGGCTCTTTGTTTTACTGTGTGATGTCTTTGTTGCATTCCAGGTGACATACATAGAAATACACAAGTTAAATCAAAAGGAAAAATAAAAATATATAAAAACCCACCCAATGTTTAAGAAAGTAAATAAGAAAGAGTAAAATATAAATTTTTCTACAACAGTGACGTGCGGCAGTTCCTGGCCGTTGAGTGCGGTGACGTGGATGGGGAGAGACACAGGCAGGACAGGAATGTTCAGGTGATGTGCCAGGGAAGAATCGATGAAATTACCTTCGGCTCCGGAGTCCAGAAGGGCGTGACATTCATGAGAGTGATTCTTCCACCGTCAGTTTCACCGGAAGGAGGGTCGATGATGTTGTTGAGGACTTCCCAGCGGAGATCCCACCAGATAGTAGCCTCAAGTTTACTACCGGGCTGGCTCTTTTACGGGGCATGAGTAGATGTTGTGTTCTGAGCCTCCACAGTATAAACATAGTCCTTGGGATCTCCGCCGTTCACTCTCCCTCCGGGACAGCCGAGCTCTACCCACCTGCATGGGCTCGTGGTCGTCGATGGGACCGACCGCGTTCTCTCGACTCGAGCGCCCCTTAGCTGGAGAGATGGTATGACGTGTAGGACTGGACTGGCGACCCAGGCGATTAATCCGGGCATCAACTCGTAAGGCCAAGTTGATTAATCCATTAAGTGTGGGGGGCAGCTCGAGGAGATAGATCTCCTTTAGAACACGGTCGGATAACCCATGCAGGAATCGATCCCACTGCGCCGCCTCGTTTCCACTGGCACGCGGCCGCCAGGGTGCGGAATTCGATGGAGTAATCCGTGACAGATGACGTGCCTTGACGAAGGTCTGAGAGCTGGTGAGCGGCCCTCCCTGCCGGCCGCGGCTCGATCGGAAAACCCTCCTCATCTCCTCAGAGAGGGCGTGGAACGAGGCACAGCACGGATGTTGATTCATCCCACACCGCTGTCCCCCATAGAGCTGCCTTGCCCGACAGTAACGTGAGCGTAAACGCCACTTTGGATTCCTCGGTGGCGAAGGTGCGGGGCTGCAAAGCGAAATGCATATAGAACATTTATTCAAGAAAGTTCTGCAAAAGGCTGGCTCTCACCGGAGTAGTTTTCAGGCGCCGGAAGTCTCGGCTCTGGCCGGAAATGATCCTGGGGGGGTCTCCCGGGGGACGGGCAGCACAGGCGGTGCGATGGGCGCAGTGGGAGAGGTGAGCTGATGGATCTGCTGGGTGAGCTCGGACACCTGTGCCACCAGCACTTGGACAGCGCGTCCGGTGTTCGAGATTGCTCTCCTGCTGCTGATCCATACGTGTTCACACTGTGATGCATAAAGTCCGTGAGTGTGTTGGTGCTCGCTGCTTTCCATGGCCGGTGAGATCGTTCTGTGAGGGGCTGGGTGAAGGAAGGACTGGAAACAATAGCGAGTTATGGTTTTTAATGAAAATAAATAAACAAACAGGGAAAAGGACAATGATGCTGGGAAGACAGAAAAATCCAAGATGGTGGTGAGGTGGTGAGGAATCCAGATGATGACGGTGAGAAGGCAGCAGGAGAGGATGGCACAGGAACTGCGGGGAATAGAGCCGAAGGTAAGTATTTGTGGCTGAGTGGAAGTGCGTAGAGTGGATGAGGTTCCGGGGGAAAACACGAACATCCAACGCAGACAACACTGAAGCCAAACAAACAGGGTAAGCGACATGAAACAACGATCTCACAAACACGAGACGTGAGACAAGTCAATATAAAGGGAATGAGTAATGAGTGACAGCTGTTGCTGATGACAATTAACGGAGACGCCCACAAACTAATCAGTGCAGACGCGAAACACACAGACTTCACCACAAAGTGCCAACACCCAGAGATCACGGTTTACCAACCGTGACAAATTGTCTCTTTATATGAATAATAGTGTGAAAATGTATATACACGGTGACCTCAAAACATATTTGAACACGTTTGAACGCTTCAGCCACACAACATGTCTGTGTATTATCACATTAAATAACAAAAATATCAAACCAAATAGCATCTACCTTAAAAGAAATGCCACTTGTTTTGATATTTTGTTACCTAACGCATTCATATATTATG